>NC_135803.1:25735650-26035650 GCF_964213995.1 Mustelus asterias | reverse complement strand
CCAACTCTTTGTTTCCTATCTGCTAACCAGTTTTCTATTCATCAAGACATTGCCTGCAATCCCATGTGTTTTAATTTTGCATAGTACTCTGTTATGAGAGACCTTGTTGAAAGCCTTCTGAAAGTCCTCGGTCAACTCTACCAGTTACATCCTCAAAAAATTTGTCAAGCATGATTTTCCTTTTGTAAATCCATACTGACTTTGTCGGATTATACCACTGCCTTCCAAATGCCGAGTTATGAAATCCTTGATAACAGACTCTAGCAACTTCCCCAGTACCGACATTAGGCTCACTGGTCTAGAGTTTCCCGTTTTCTCTCTACCTCCCTTTTTGAATAGCAGACTTGTATTGGCTACCCTCCAATCTGTAGGAACTATTCCAGAGCCCAAGAATTTTGGAAAATAACCACCAATGGATCGGCTATTTCCAGGACCACTTCTTTAAGTAATTTGGGAAGATCAGGATCTGGAGATTTATCCATCTTCAATTCTATCAATTTCCCCAAAACCATTTCTCTACTAATGCTGATTTCCTTCAGCTCCTCACTAAAACATGTTTCTCTCAACACTTCTGGCACATGACTTCCTTTGTGAAGACTGAAGCAATGAACAAAGTACAAATTTAATTCCTCAGCCATTTCTTTATTCCCTGTAATTTCTGACTGTAAGGGACCTATATTTGTTTTTGTCATTCTTTTTCTCTTTACATATCGGCACAGTAGCACAGTGGTTAGCACTGCTGCTTCACAGCGCCAGGGACCCAGGTTCGATTCCCAGTTTCGGTCACTGTCTATGTGGAGTTTGCACGTTCTCCCCATGTTTGAGAGAGTTTCCACCGGGTGCTCCGGTTTCCTCCCACATTTTGAAAGATGTACTGGTTAGGTGCATTGACCCGAACAGGCACCGGACTGTGGTGACTAGGGGTATGTCACAGTAACTTCATTGCAGTGTTAATGTAAGCCTTCCTTGTGACTAATAAACAAACTTCACTTTATAGAAACTTTTAGTCAGTTTTTATGTTCCCCACTAACTTACTTTCATACTCTATTTTTCCCTTAATCAATCCTTAGTCCTCCATTACTGAATTTTAAACTGCTCTCAATCCTCAGGCCTACTGCTTTTTCTTGCCAATTTGTATGCTTCTTTCTTGAATCTGATACTATTTCTAACTTCCCTTGTAAGCCATGGTTTGGCCACAATTCCCTTACCACTCTTACACCAAACAGGAACAAACTTCTGGAGTTCACCTATTCGTTCTTTAAATGCCTGCCATTGCCTGTCCACTGTCCTTCCTCTGAGTAATGCTTCCCAGTCCATCATGGCCAATTCATGCCTCATACCATCATAGTTACCTCTATTGAGATTCAGGGCCCTGGTCTCAGAATCAACTACATTATCCAGCTTGACAAAGAATTCTACGCATTATGGTCACTTGTCCGCAAGGGTTCTCTTACAACTAGATTGCCAACTAATCCTTTCTCATTGCACAACACCCAGTCCAAGATGGCCTGCTCCCTTGTTGATTCCTCAACACATTGCTCCAGAAAACCATCCCTATATCTGTTTTCACTTTACCTTCACTGAACAGGACCGTGTTCAACTTCACGACCTTCTTAAGCCACATATTTTGTCCCAACTCCCTAGCTTCTGGGCTCTTTTCTGTTTCTTTGGGAATTCAGCTCCCTTGTCCCATTCAGTTTCTTCTGGGTCCAGCTTAAAACCGAATTCCAAAGATCTTTCTAACCCAAGGTTGTTGTTAAGCAACAACCAAGTCTCTTTAAACCTTGTTTGTTTTCGTGTTGTAAACTCTTTACCATACATGCATCTAAACTAAACTATTACCCCTTTCAAGCACAGAATCACAAAAATAAACTTACTTCAAGCTATGCTTTATTTCTAATATCCACAAATAGATTTAAAACTACCTCTATTTCCTGATGCAGGTTAAAAGAAAACTAGTTAGATGAGCCTTCAAGTTTCCAACTATATTCAGCTTAAAGGAAAGTTTTCCATATCATCTTGTGAAGCATGCCAAGTGTGTAATTTTGGCTTAAAGATCAGTTGACTCAGCAAACAAACCTCCAAAAGACACATCATCTCACAGCACCAGGGACCGGGGTTCGATTCCTGGCTTGGGTCACTGTCTGTGTGGAATTTGCATGTTCTCCCCATGTCTGCGTGGGTTTCCTCCAGGTGCTCCGGTTTCCTCCCACCCACAGTCTGAAAGATGTGCTGGTTAGGTGCACTGACCTGAACAGGCGCCGAATTGTGGCGACTAGGGGAATTTCACAGTAACTTCATTGTAGTGTTAATGTAAGCCTTACTTGTGACTAATAAACAAACTACTTTAAATCGCCCAACACAAGCTTCCTCAGCTTTGAACTCAAATGATGTGATACCACCCATATCATAGGGCTAGAAATCACCTGCAATGCCAGTCAGAAACTGTTAAATATGTCTTGAAACCTAACTGTTTACAACATGGTTCTCATTCTCAAGCTCACTTGCAATTCACCTGCACCAAAATTCAAAAGAAAACAAAAAGCATAGAAATGAGAAATGACTTGGAAAGAAGAAACAATGCCTAAAAAGTGATAATCTACTTTTGTTTCACATCTGCTTCACTTCCAGTATGACAACACCTCAAAAAGTACTCTGTTCATCATAAAGTGCTTTGGGACACCCAGTATTCACGAAAGTACTATATAAATGCAAGCAATTCTTTTATCCTTTTAAAAATTCTGTAATTGGAGCATCTCATTTTCCAGAGATCATTTTCTATACTTCACTGCAATCCAATGTCCACATAATGTGTTATACAAGTGCAGTCAAGCAGTATTTTAGTTGACAGGCATGTGTAACTCGTACATTGAAGATGTTCTAAAGTATTATATAGATTAGATTAAAAATCAGTGCTGCACTTGTACTAAGTTTTACTTAAAAGCAACTGGCTCATAAGTAACCTGTTAGTTGTGCAGAGTGATCTTTAAAATAGTGTTGGCTAGTTTTCTGCCAATGCAGTAGAGGGCAGTATAAATCCAAATAATGTACACTATGTGATGAAGGAACTATCAAACTAGCAATGTTCTAAGTTACTGTCACTGCCAATCTTTTCAATGTCCATCAAGGCCCATTGTTGACTTTGTGGAAAAGTTTAGATTCATCCTGACATAACAGAAATGTATGATGCCACGAGACAAAAAAATTTCAACACAATCTAATAATTATATATATTAGCTACATTTGGGAGTGTATATTTAGAATTTTGGACAGAGTATAATTAACAAAATCTAATTACATTCTCATTGGGATCTGCTGCAGCATGGAGTTCAGAATGGGGAAAATTATGTATATTCATTAAGTTTACACAAGGTTATAACTTTCAAATATGTATAAAATAATGAAGTTTAGAGTTAGAACTAAATATTGAACATTGCAATTCATGAACAGTGAATGAACTGCAACGCTTAAGATTAAGTAACTACACATGAATCAAATGGTCTCGGTATGGAAGAAATACTGTTTATAAAACCCTTGCTGCAATGTAGCTGGTAAATGTGATAACTAAAAGCAAAAATGGCAGTGATCCTCAAGCAAGATTTATTTATTTGTGTCACCAGTAGACTTACATTAACACTACAATGAAGTTACTGTGAAAATCCCCGAGTCGCCATACTCTGGCACCTGTTTGGGTACACAGGGAGAATTTAACAGGGCCAATGCACTTAACCAACACGTCTTTTAGACTGTGGGAGGAAACCGGAGCACCCGGAGGAAACCCACGCAGACACAGGGAGAATGTGCAAGCTCCACCCAAGGGTTCCTGGCATTGAGAGGCAGTGGTGCTAACCACCGTGCTTGTCTGCGCAACAACATCTATCAATTTGAAAGTATTTCATTTTTTGTGAGGTGCTTTATAATGGCAGAGAGCACAGACAAAGAACAATAACAAATGGACATTCTTTCTTTCTCATCTGAAGAATGAAAATGACCGGCAGGCTGTAGTTTGGACATCTCCAATGCAAGCTGTGGTTGCATACCCAGTGACTGCAATTTTCAGAAATGCTTGCTAATAATGGAAAACTTACTGGAAAATCCATTATTATTTCAATATTAACTTAGCGTTCTCAAAACTTCTGGACAACTCTGGACCCAAGACACCAAATGCAATCAAAGAAACAGGTTAAAGTTCCAGCCAATTTGCAGCAATTTTAAATTACACTTCATATAGAAGCAGGAGTGCACATCGAAACAATTTTGAGAAGTACCAGTCATAAATGGACTTGAAGTGCAAATGTTCCAGTGTGAGGAAACACTACATAAGAGCATTACAAAGAACAGTACAGCACAGGAACAAGCCCTTCGGCCCACCAAGTCAGTGTCACAACTTCAAACACAAAGTAGTTGATCCCATCGAGACAAAACAATACCCCTCTCCCAGAGACAACTGCTGCTACCTCTTTTCCATTCTTTAATTCCTTCTATTTTGTGTGTGTTTGGTTTCAGTTTCCACCCTTCTGACTGGCGACACTTCAAGATTATGATTTCTCAATTCCTGATTCTGCAAGTCGCGCTTCCCCAACCACCTCTTCTAGAAAAAACAAATTATTGCACGTGCTGGAAATCTGAAATGAAAACTGAAACTCCTGGATAAACTCAGCAGGTCTGGCAGCATCTGTGGCGAGAAACAGAGTTGACGTTTCAAGTTCATATTTCTCTTCCTCAGAGCAAATGTTGAATGGCATGTTATAGCCTTCTGGACTCAATATGACAGTTCAACACCTTTAGACTGTGAACTCTGCCATTTTGACCATTGTCCCAACACCAACACCACACCCCCATCCCCTTTCCTCACAGCACCATCCGTCAGTTGTTCTTTGGTTTTACTTTCATTGAGCACTGACCTTTGGTCTCCTATTAACACATTCAGCTATCTTACCTTTATGCCATTACCAGCACTTCCTTTAGCCTTTAATGTTACCATTAACACTCCTTTTGCCTGGTGTCTATGGCATTTTTGTTGATCTCCTTAGCTTCCACTTATTCCTGACCTTCTATTCAGCACCACTTTCTCCATCCCCTCTCCCACTATATGATCCATCACATATCTATCCCACTTCAGTTCTGAGTCACATGGACTCAATGTTAACTCACTTTCACTCCACGTATGCTGCTAGACTTGCTGAGTTTATCCAGCATTTTCTGCACCTATTCCTCACTTTTATATAGTGCTGACTTTGTGACTATCTATAAAGTTTTTTTTGCAGGTTCACTTGGGAGCACTTTTTTTTTTTAAGGCTGAGAAAATGCTGGAGATGAAAACAATTTAGAAATAAGAGCGAGGGAGGCAAGATCATAGAGTCATAGAGTCCCTACAGTACAGAAGGAGGCCATTCAGCCCATCGAGTCTATACGACTGCAATCCCACCCAGGCCCTATTCCCATAACCCTCATTTACCCTGCCAATCCCCCTGACACTAGGGTCAATTTAGCGTGGCCAATCAACCTAACCTGCACATCCTTGGACTGTGGGAGGAAACCGAAGCACCCGGAGGAAACCCACGCAGACATGGGAAGAAAGTGGAAACTCTGCACAGTGATCAGAGGTCTAAATTGAACCCAGGTCCCTGGCGCTGTTGAGGCAGCAGTGCTAACCACTGTGCCACACTCAAGATATAGTGAGAGCAGAATTTGGGAGGGCAAAGGTAGAAGATGCAACCCAAGGACAAGTATGGAGAGGGCCATAGGAGATGGCATTAAACCTGGTGAATCAGAAAGAACTGTAGTGACAGTTTGGTGCCTAGAAGAGTTTTGCAGATGAAGGGGCTCTAGAAGCATGTTGGTGGTCAGAAGATGGCCAAGACTTTGCTGTCTGTAGACAGGAGTGGCAGCATGGGACGGAGGTCAGATTTGGGTATGGAACCAGTAGGAGACTGGTTGTGGTTGTTTCTGATCAGTGACTTCAAACCAGTTTTCCATAAAATCACCACACTGGAAGTGCAGGAATTACACGAATCACAGATTATTAACTTTACAGCTAATACAGCTGCAAACCCAAACCACATGGAGAAAATTGGTATACTAGAACAATGTACAGTGCTAGAGACATGCTGATCACAAAATTAAAAGTGGATGTTAATAGGCAGTACATCTAAACAAAATTGTATTAACCCAAGGTGATTTTCAGCATCTCACTCCAAGTTATTTCAGTAAGATCTAGAAAATTAAATACACCTAGTTCTGTTGTGCAACTGCTCACAGAGCTTCCCTATTTCAGGGCATAAAATTGGCGTACAGATGTTTAGATTTGATTTCTATCTTGCCATAGTGTAAAAGTATTAAAATGGTCTTTCAAACTGTTGCTGAAAAAGCTGTGAATAACCTACTGCTGAGGGGTTGGGAAAAGGGGGGGGGAAACAAACAAGCTAATAGAGCCACTTTCCTGCATTTTTTGTTGTAATGTGCAGCCACTGTCCTGGAAACTGGTGCAGTGCGAGAACTCACTATTTGGATGCACGAATGGTCTCGGAGCAACATTTCTGGCTGGTGTGCAAGTGATGATGTGGAGATGCCGGCGTTGGACTGGGGTGAACACAGTAAGTGTTTTAACAACACCAGGTTAAAGTCCAACAGGTTTATTTGGTAGCAAATACCATTAGCTTTCAGAGCGCTGCTCCTTCGTCAGATGGAGTGGAAAAGGAGTTGAGGGCAGATTTCCACTCCATCTGACGAAGGAGCAGCGCTCCGAAAGCTAATGGTATTTGCTACCAAATAAACCTGTTGGACTTTAACTTGGTGTGCAAGTGCACAGTGTTGACATGCGCTGTCACAGGATGACATAAATCTGCTGCTTCCAAGTCTGCCCAGTGCATTTCCTGCCCTCAAATCTCAGCAAAAACCTCTGGTCTCAAAAAAGAAATCCTGTAGATATACCACAAGGTCACAAAATACAACATTAAACTAGGGATATAGAACCCCCAGTCCATAAACATTCAAATAGTGTAACTTTGACTTCCCAATTACAGTTAAAGAGTTAGTGTGACCACTGGTTGAACAGAATGGAAGTTTTCTTATTCCGGAGCGCAAGGTGTTGGCCTGCGTCAACAAGGCCAGATCTTTGATCAGCTACAGGACAAACATCTCTAGCCAATTCAATGCTCTTTGAATTCAGATGTTGCTGGTGGAAAAAGTTTAATCAACAGACTTGTTTAACATGCTCAATTGCAGGCAACTATTATGGAACCAACTTAGACCTGCTGAGTTTTTCCAGTATTTTCTCATTGTTTCATTTATACCTCCCTAACAGAGGGGGGGAGGAGTCTAACAAAATGCTCAGCTCTTACAAGAAGCTGCACTCATTGCCTTCAGCAAAAATTCATTTCGACATTAAAACTTAAATGGTAGATGCAAACAGAATACAATACGACTAAACCAGCAACGAGACCTAAAATTTAACAAGTTGGGCAGCAAATTTGTCACTGCACCCACAACTAAAACATAACATTGTTCCAAATTAATTTACATGTAAAATATTTCCCTTTACAATAGTCATATTTAATAACATATCATTTGACAAAAGAAATGAAAATACAAACATACGAAGTAGGCCATTCAGCCCCTTGAGCCTGCTCTGCCATTTAATAAAACCATGGTTGAACTGATAGTAACCCACAAATCTGCATCTCACTTACCCCAATACACTATCACCCCTCATGCTATCCACCTCTGCCTTAAAAACATTCCAAGAATCTGCTTCCACCACGGTTTCAGGATGGGACACTCAACCCTCAAAAGATTTCACCTCATCTCCATTTTAAATGGGCAACTCAACGGTGAGTTTAAGTTCTAGAATCTTCCACAAGAGAAAACATCCTCTCCCCATTCGTCCTGTCAAAACATCTCAAAATCCTGTGCTTCAACCTGGCTTCTTCATTCCCATTTACTTTCAATTAACCTATCTTTTGTAGATTGCAGACTTTATTTTCTCTCTTCCTGTCTGGTTATCTTTTTCCATTTCAGTTCAACTCTGCTCTCTCTGACTGCATCAAACCTGAACTTAGTCCCAATCATTAAAACAAAAATTGGTAGTCTGACTTTTCATGGTTTGTCTTAGTCAAAGACTCACTTTTCCCTACCAGTGAATTCTGTGGTACTAGCAAACTTTCAGCTTCTTTGTGACTTTCACTTGGAACTGTCGGGTGAATTTGGACTATAGAATGTTCTCCCTTTGCCAGATTTCCTCTTTCAATCAAATCCTCTTGCATGACACTGGAGATTCTCTCCTACTTTCACTAGGTGTGAATGAACCTAGTCTCTATACAAAAACGTACATCTCTATCATCTTAGTGGCTTTTCACCATGATCTTCTGATCAGCGATGAACTCTGTTTCATGCTTGGACTCAAGTCTTGCTCTGCTCTATTTTGAAATTGGCGTCAAGTTTACACAAGCTCAACCTTGCCCTAGGAGCATGTTTAAACACGCGAGGTGAGCGACCTGTTGCAGACTGCAGAGTTATTCCATAAACTAACAGAAAATTGTCTAGCCCATATCGAAGAGAAGCATGGAAATTACTGCCCAACTTGTCACCTAGCAAACACTTCAAAGACCTCTCTATAGACTAATCTGTATACTTCTTTCGGCAAAATCATTCAATACTGGGTGACAGGGTGGCTTTGGTGTACTGACTCCATTCTTACTCAAGAATATTTCAACTTCTGCTGATTTAATCAGTGGACTATTGTCTGACACGGAGACAAACATCTCGGCAGCTGTCATGGAGGAAAAACCCCAAATTATGCACGAACCGGTTTGTAGATTCCCGCCCTGCGGGAGCGTACAAAGCTGGGATAAAAGCCAGCTGCAAAATCTGGCCGGTGTCAACTAGTGCTGGGTGTGACTGTGACACAGGAGGAAATACAGCAGCAGCACACCCCTGCAAATGTTTTTGCAGATAACTCTATCTCCCTGATACCGAGGCAGCCAAGTCAACAAAGCCACAGCTGAGAAGGAAATAGGGCAGTTCCTCAGCTAAACCTCAGAACACTGGCCTCTGGAAACTGACTATTCACCTGCTGAAGTCATTGCTACTCAAATCACGACAGACACGTTCCTATATTTTTTAAAAACTTACTTTTGGACTCTTATTTCTAGCCTGTGCGCATGTATGTGCACATTTTGTTCTCACAATTAGTAGCTAATAAACTTACTCTTCCTTTAACTCAAGCAAACCTGGTTAAACTGGCTCCTTTTAAAACAAATTTTGATCTGGGAAAAAGGTGGCTGCAAGGGGAGGGATCCATTTTATATTAATCTTGTTGCAACTGATTAGGGCAGGCAGATGGTTGAAGGGGGGGCTGTGGGAAAGAGACCTTGATCGGATCATTTCTCATTCTGAGACAAACTTCACAACTTTCCATCACATCATCAATATCTTGGTCTACTGTTGGATACCCAAATAGCTTCTTGCTACTTCTGTCATACAGACTATCCCGGTCCTCCTGAAGGTCCTCTAATAATCTGTCTCTAACCCTTAGCATAATAACGCTTAAACTCAATAGGAGACTTAACTGAACACTTTACTGAGCCCTACATGTCAGGAATCTGCCTAGCCTTCAAAATGCTGGCTTCCGCTGTTGCATGATGAGATGCGATTTGCCCAAGATTAGCAGGCAACTAGACAAGATCAGGTGTAAATTGCCCTCAGTAGAAACAGCTTACCTAGACAACACAGATCAGTGGAGGTAGACAGATGTTAACTTCTGAGATGCAATCAGCCAAATCAGCAGAATGAAATATCAAAGTGGTCAAATGAGTGCCAGCACCCTCGAGGGAACCAGGCCAGTACATCCAAAGGCCAGTACCATCCAACAATCCAAGAGGCTAGCTTTCCATCTCACAGAGGGGTGAGAGAGAGGTCAGTTTTTCAAAGATTCAGAGCCAAGACATGTTGCAGAAATTCATCTTAATGACACACTAAAACTAATTTGGCCCAACACTAGATTAGACTTGAGGCTTATTGCGCACTCCTTCACAACAGCTGTATCAACTGTGAAGGTATGCTGTGAAATCGGACTTTCATTTCGACTGTGGGTGCAGGAATTAGTTATTTTTTACTCTTCTTCACCACGTGCTGGTTTTCTTGCTCTCTGCAACTCGATCTTCCTGCTCTATATCATCAACTTCTGTTTCCGCATCCATCAGCATATTCAAGAATTTCAAGATGCCTGAACCAGCTTTAGATCGAGCATGGCCTCGACTTAGTTCATGACCGCAACCTGGAGCATTTCTGTTCCCTCTACTCCTGCATACTGTCTGAATATGACAGACTTTCACATGGACACAGCACTCTGACTGGACATGGGGGGGTGGGGGGGGGGGGGATGAAGTGTTTGGTGGCTACCACACCAATGGCTCATCAACATTTCAGACCGAGACTGTAAACTTGATTTCTGTGGCTGAGATGCTGCTGAAATCTGGTGAACCTCCCCTGCTGACTCACGCAACGAACTCCCTTGCAATCTGCAATCTTTTTCTGCCATTTCCATGGCTGTGGCCTCACCACAGGCCTCCTTCTACATCAGCTTACTGCCTTTCCTCAAGCGCTTGGTCTGGATTTTATTGTTCTTTAGGCCTCCTAGAAACATGTCAATAAGATCAATTTCTAAGCTTTCTTCACCCACACTTTATTTGGTGAATATAATCGATAACAGTCTCGTAGAAACTAGAAAGAAGCAGGAGTAGCCATTTGGCCCTTCGAGCCTGCTGTGCCATTCATTTTGATCATGGCTGATTATCAAATTCAACATCCTGATCCCCCCCCTCCCCCCCAAACTTGGGGACTGCTTCCTTTCATGGATTGTAACTCAGTGCAATCTCAATTCTTAATCTTACCAAAATACAAGTCTAGAACCTCATTAATTTCAGAATAGCCCATCGTACTGGGGTAAGTATTGAACCAATACTGGGTCAAGATTGGTTCAACACTTATCTCAAAAACAACATGTCCGATCATGGTGAGGAAACATTTATTTGAACCCCATCTCTTATTCGCTTTCAAATGTTTATTTAAGCTACATTTGTAATTACTTCAGTCCTCTAAGGGTTGAAACCCCCAATATGTCTTCAGTGCCATTTTTTCCAATTGTGTATCATACTGACTCACTGTGTACCTGAATACACTGCATACACAGAAATCTTTCAAATCGCTCAAACGTCCTCAAAATCTTTAGAAATTCCACAAAAACATGTCACAATATTCTTTGGTCCTTAATTTCTTAAATGAAATGTAGAAAAATAATTCTATCCTGTTTGCCATCTTTCTGTTATGTTGCACTAAGACAAACATGCTCAACTGTAGGCGGCTATTATTGAACTAACTTTATTTACACTTGTACAAATGAGGGAGCAATATAACAAAATGCTCACTTATTACCAAATATTACAAGACTTAACAGTCCCTTATTACAGTTTGTGTCTATGATACCTACAAATCTACTATTTTAAAAAGTCTTGATGTGAAAATAACTATTTATTCTCCTTTGCTACCAACTTGACTTCAAAAAGGGGAAAAAAGAGGCAGTACAGTTTATTAGTCATAAGTAAGGCATACATCAAATACTGCAATGAAGCTACTGTGAAATTCCCCTCGTCGCCACAGTCAAGCACCTGTTTGGGTCAATCGCCTAAACAGCACATCTTTCAGACTGAGGGGGGAACCCGGAGTAAATCCACGCAGACACAGGGAGAATGTGCAAACCCAAGCCAGGAATTGAACTTGGGTCCTTGGCGCTGTGAGGCAGCAGTGCTAACCACTGTGCCACCCCAAAGAGATAAAGCAATAACAAATTGAAGATTTCATTATAAATTGAGTTTTAAAACATAAAAAAGTTTATTTCTCCCAATGAGCTACTACTATGAGGGGAAGTGCAAAATGAAGGTTTCCCACTCTCACCAACCTTCCAGTTGCTTGGAGCCCAATTAGAAAGTGATTTGACGCTGTAAAAAGCTTTTAACTGATAACCTTCTTGATTACTTGCTCTACGTGTATACTAACTTTGTGACTCATGCATGAGAACAGTTAAATGCCTCTGCACCCTAGCATTTTGCATTCATTCTCCATTTCATTAATACTCTGCTTTTGTATTCTTCTTGTCAAAGTGAACAACTTCACATTTTCCCACATTATACTCCCTCTGCCAAATGTTTGCCACTCAACAGATCTATATCCATTTGCAACCTCCCCATGTCCCCTTCACAACATATTTTCCTACCAATCTTCGTGTCGGCTGCAAATTTAGTTACCAGGCCTTTGCTCCCCTCATCCAAGTACAACTTACATCGATGTAAATTCTAAAAAGGAACTAGAGTGTAAACTTTCCAGGTTTCCTGAAAGCCAGTAGCAGGGATAGCCTGGTAAATAGTAGTCTTCCCAACTACATGAAAGAAGGAATCTCAGAAAATTTAGTTTGCAGCCAATTGAGCAAGATCTCTGCATCAGGAGGAAATGCCACCAGCATGGGCCTCGGTCCAGATGAAAGCACGTCAAGCCAAGCTCATGCATGTCGGCACAGCAGTAGCCATTGTCTGTGAGGTAAACCTGTGATAAGTTGGAAGACATGTGCTAAATCAATACATTATGTTGAGGACAGAATTAATCTGAAGCCAGTCTGTACTTTGAGACAGGAATTCCAAGCCTGCAGAGACACAGACTCTTCTAATTCCCCCGCCACCATGAACTCTTTTTAAAACTCATGTAGTAAAGCCCTAATAAACATCCCTAACTGCGGACAGCTGCTCAATGGTAAACTTAATTCATGCACGCCCAGCACTATTCCAACATTAACAGTATGTATCCGATTGTAACAGTACCTCAGAGCTCAGCTATTCATGAGCAAAATCAGGAGCACTTCCTACAAAAGTCAGACTGACCTCCCCCCACCCCGCACACTACTGCAGTCACTATTGTATCTGTGTAAACTCATCCCAGGAATGTTCTGTTAGTGAACTTATACATTTCACATTTTCCAAACAAAACTCAGAAGCAACTTAATGCTCACTATTAAATTTGTTTTACGCTACAACAATACTTCACTGTTTGTTCCTTCAAGGTCTTGGTGTGTTTGCATGTATTGGCATATATGAAGGGAAAAGTATGATAAGCCATGAACAATTTAGACACTCAACCAGCAATATCTTTTGCATACACAATTGCTATTTTATGAAAGGCCAATCAACCTGAAATAGGAAAAACAAAATTCTAGCTTTCCTAGTTAGCTTTCCCTCCTGGAAAACAATACAAGAATCCTTGTGGGTCAAGCAAGTTGATCACTTTGTAATTACATTAGAAATGCTATGCCCCACTCCCCTCTCCCCCCCCCCCCCCAACCCAAGAATTAGAAACTGTAAATCCCATGAACTTTTTATACATTTTCTTCCATTACAGAAGCAACACAAATTCAAACTAACATGAGTGCATCTCCCGTGAGATTGCTGTATACAACATAGTCAAGCTAACCAAGTTTGCCCCCTTTAAGATTACCATTCACGTAGGAACCCTGTGGGAGCGCAGGCAATTAATTGTACTTCCTGCAGATCATTGAAGTCAATTAGAAGTCAAAAAAACTGCTCAGGTTAGAGATTAGTTACTTAGTTGTTATATTTTACATTAAAAAAAACAGGAGGGCAGCACAGTGGTTAGCACTGCTGCCTCCCAGTGCCAGGGACCCGGGTTCATTTCCCAGCTTGGGTCACAGTCTGTGTAAAGTTTGCACGTTCTCCCCGTGGTTGTGTGGGTTTTGCTTTGGGTGCGCCGGTTTCCTCCCATAGTCTGAAAGATGTGCTGGTTAGGTGCATTGACCCAAACAGTTGCCGAAGTGTGGCGTCTAGGGGAATTTCACAGTAACTGCATTGCAGTGTTAATGTAAGCCTACTTGTGACCAATAAATAAACTTTAAAATGTTTTACATCTGTAATGAACTAGGATTGACGTGCAGGAGATGCAAAAGATGTACAGATGGTGAAATACAAACATCTTAAATGATTCCTAGTCTGACTACAGTTTGCGTCAGAATAGTTCAGATATATTTTATGTTCTGCAAGTTTCTCAGGAGGTTTAACTGCATTCACAAAAATGACAACCAATCTCCTTTGTTCTGCATTAATTTGATAAGCAAGCATTCCCTTCGATTGAAGTTTCACCAAATCAGGCGAACAGGATTCAGCATTTAAAATTAAGCATGGCCGCAAGTGAAGCTCGGTAATGGCAATGCCTTATAAATTAAAAGCAACACTCATCCTTCACATGGCTTAAACTGGGATAATGAGACTTCTTCCCAATCAATCTATTCAAAATTTAAAACTAACAGGAGCCATTAAGCTCCTAGTATGAGACACGATGCTTCAACAATTCTCTGAAGTGCTTTTATCTTGCCTCTCCTTTAACAAAGGAGAGGAATACAAGAGACAGACTCAGAAGGAATTGGCCTTACAACTTAATTTTTAAATGATCATAAGAAATAGGAGAGCAAGGCAGGGAGTTGGCTCCTACAGCACTGATATGGATTCAGTATCATAGCTGATCTTATTGAGGCCTCATCTTCACTTTCCTGCCTGTTCGCCATAACCCTCGACTCCCTTGTAGATCAAAAATCTGTTCACCAACCTTGAATATATTCAACGACCCAGCCTCCATTGCGCTTTGAAGCAAATTCAAAGACTAAAAAGTTAAAGTTTTAGTCAAGTAATCTTACAGTAACTTCATTGCTGTGTTAATGTGAAAATCCCCTAGTCGCCACACTCCAGCACCTGCTCGGGCACAGAAGGAGATTTTGGCATGGCCAGTTCACCTAACCTGCTCATCTTTGGACTGTGGGAGGAAACCCACGCAGTTTCGGGGAGAACGTGCAAACTCCACACAGACAGTGACCAAGCCGGGAATCGAACCCGGGTCCCTGGCACTGTGGGGCAGCAGTGCTAACTAATGACCCTCAGAAGAAATTCCTCCTCATCGACAATGAGGAATGTCTTAATTTAAAACCATGCCCTTCCGTTCTAGATTCCCCCACAAGAGGGAACATCCCCTCCGCATTCTAATATATCAAGCCCTCTTGTGTTTCAATAACATGATACTGACATTAAATTCTGGGGTTCATAATCTACCCCAGAGAGATTTAGGATATTCCCCTTCTTTCCTATTCCAGGATATCAGAAATTATAATTCACTCCAGATTACATAGAATCCCTATAGTCCAGAAGGATGCCATTCAGCCCATTACGTCTGCACCAACAACAATCCCACCCAGGCTCTATCCCCAGAACACCACATATTTTTTGTATTAATCAAAATCAACAAATGACTTTTACACCATGCCATTTGCAGGATTTCTGGCTGGACAAGCAATATTCCCACCTTAAAAATCCTTAACCATCAACAAAAGTTAAGCTGCATGTTTAACCATGAGGCGACTGTAGAGGACAGTGCATTTTCCACGTCAAATAAAACATCTATATGGGATGTTAGCAGTTTCAAAATGTTATCATGTTACTGAAACACGAGGGCTTGATATGTTAGAATGCTGGGGGGATGCGAGGGGAAGCTGAGGGGAATCTAGAACGGAAGGGCATGGTTTTAAATGCAAGACATTCCTCATTGTCGATGAGGCTCAAAATGTGACTGCAGCTATTCATAGAGGTGCCAGACCTGAGGAATATTTGGAGGAAAAGCAATTTGACATTGGATCTACAGGATTCCATATTATGTTTATTCAAGGTTTCACTAAAAGATTTTTTTTTTTAAATTGTAACTTTTTTCTTTCGAGGACAGCTCCCAAATCTGGAATTCCTTTCAACATCTGTTTGATCAAGATCCTTTTAAATCTCATTTTTTTATTATTCATTCATGGGACATGAGCGTTGCTGGCTGGCCAGCATTTATTGCCCATCCCTAGTTGCCCGAGGGCAGTTGAAAGTCAACCACATTGCTGTGGCTCTGGAGTCACATGTAGGCCAGACCAGGTAAGGGTGGCAGATGTCCTTCCCTAAAGGACATTAGTGAACCAGATAAGTTTTTCCGACAATCGACAATGGTTTCATAGTCATCAGTAGATTCTTAATTCCAGATTTTTTTATTTAATTCAAATTCCACCATTTGCCAGGCGGGACTTGAACCCAGGCCCCTAGAACATTAGCCGAGTTCCTCGATTAATAGTCCAGTGATAATACCACTAGGCCATCGCCTCCCCATTAAAAGTGAGAGATCAAAAAGATTTGCGAACAATTCCTCCTACAACCAACTCAGATTCTTCTAACTAATGTACTGTCAAGGAAATAATTTAAAATTTCCTAAACCATATCCCTCGCTTTGCCACATCAATAAATTTAAGATAGCTCTGACTTGCATCCATGCTTAGCTTTTGCAAATACATAAATTCTATTACTAATTAAATTGAACTAACAGCAACCACCAGCTTGCATTTCTCCTTTAAACACAGCTGGAGACACATGGTGCATTCCAAGAAGTCTGCGCCTTTTTAAGTGGTTATAACTTTTCTTGCAACATGCTTGCCTCGATATGGGTGGCTTCATAGATCAATGGGTTCCTCCCTACTTTTAAAGTAATGTTTCGGGCAAATTTCACCTGCAACTAAAGGCAAGAACGGTTCTCTAACAATGCAGATGTGCAGAAGGATAACAAGGCAGGGGAAAAGAAATTCAAAATTAAATTGCACAGTTTCCAACCCTGCCCAACTTGTCCCGTAAGCCAGCTGCTAGTGGATGGACAAATTACTCATCCTGTATTGCCAACCAACACTGGGAGAGGAGCTGGATCATGTGTTTTTTTGTGAACAGGCAGCATCAGCACATAGAATTGTGATAGATGAGAAAAGGCCAAAGTCCTTATAAATGTCTCATTACCAAAACCCAGAGATGAGCAGGTTAGGTGGATTGGCCATGCTAAATTTCCCCTTAGCATCCCACGGTGTGTAGATTAGGTGGATTAGGCATAGTTAATGCGCAGGGTTACAGGGACGGGTGGCTAAGATGCTCTTAGTCAGTACAGATTCAATGGGCCGAATGGCCTCCAACTGCGCTGTAGGAATTCTAGGATTTAATCCACAACATTTTAAAACAATTTACAGAATTGCAAAGTAGTTCAGTGTTATCAGCCAATAAAGCTGTTCATTTTTGATTAAAGAATATTTTCCAAATAAGTAAGGCATGTTACCACACCAATGGAGCGATTTGAGGTGGTGTTGAACCGATCCAAATTGAAGGCCTTAATCATGTTACAAAAATCTGAATTTAAATAGCACCTTTACATTAAGGTATTAAATCGACCCAAGGTGCTTCACAGCAGCGACATGAAACAAAACACAACACTGAGCCACACAAGGGGATAGAGCAGATGACCAAAAGCTTGGTCAAAACAATAGGTTGTGAGCTGTGTCTTAAATTACAAAAAGCCAGGTAGAAGGGTGGAGAGCTTTAACAGTGAAATTCTAGAGCTTGGGACCCAGGTAACTGAAGGCATGGCCACCAATGATGGAGCAATTAAAATCAGGGATTCTCAGCAGGTCAGAATTAGACAAGTGCATATACCTCAGGACGTACATGGGACTGGAGATTAGAGATTACCTTTTTTATTAATTTCACAATGTCACTGGTGACTTTGATGAGTTACTTCGGTGTCGAACCCCATTTGGCGGGACTGAAGTATGGATTTCTGGGAAAACAATAGCCACAAATTTGGGGGCAAGATGGGGATATAGCAGTTTGCAAGGAAAGGTGTGTCAAGGATTGTCAATCCTCTTCTGGAGAGAAAAAAATGGTGCACTTTAAAAACCTGCAGTGTGAGAACCATGAACATCATCAGGTTATATGGGAGACAGGAAGGGAAGTTTAAGCAGTCAGTAGTTTTGTCATAATGAGATAGAGAGCAGGTGGTGGGCTGAATGAGCTCAGCAAGTACAAGAGGAGGGGTAGGAAAGAAACTGGTTACAATGGTAGAATGCTTATGTCAGAATTAAGCTTAATATTGTGTGACTGAAAAGCAGTGCTCCTCAAATTGATATAATGCCCTTTTTATCTAACTGAAATGGTTTTCAAAGGATGCAACCCCAGGAAACACAGTATCACAATCTGGAAATCCAATTCTGTGCCACTTCCACTCATGAATGTCAGAGTCCAGCCTCTATGATTGAACTAACATTCTCTCCTTGCAGGAAGGCAAGGTATAGTATATGAAATGCACTCTTCCACTTCTTACTTGCAGCAATGTCAACAGAAGGAATAGCAGCATCTAACAATTTGTATCAGTGACTGTACTTTCCTTTTGACCTACTTTTTAATCTTCTAGTTCTAATAGTGTTAAATATTTCATCAAGCTAATAAAATGGAGCTGAGATGGAGAATTCAGACTTCCCATTTCATAGCTTTTCACAGCATTTTTGTTTAATCTGTCACACTTTAAACTATTGCATCTGGAACAGTGTTGCTGTATCTTTCGCTCAATCTGCCTGCAAGTTTTTATTTTAAAAAGAGCTCTACAAAGGTCTAAAAACAAGGAAGTGGCTTTGAAACCAGATGAACTGAACAGCATCAGAAACTAATTGCAATTGAGCAAAAGAAACTGTTCCATCTTTAATTCATATTGGCTTCGGGCAAAATAAATAAATTAAAATACTTCAAACTCAATGCAAGTTCCAACACATTGATCAATTTACACCAATTCTGAAGCTTCATCTGCTAATGAATCAGGTGTTACTGGGGCAATCCCAAAAGAAAAAACACTGAAAAATCTCAGCAGGTCTGGCAGCATCTGTGAGGAGAGAAAACGTTTCAAGTCTAGATGACCCTTTGTCAAAGGTAAAAGGCATAGAAAGTGGGAGATATTTATACTGCAGGGGAGGGAATGAAAGGCGAGTCATAGCAAGAGAAACCAGGGGAAAAGACTGCTAATAGCTTTTCAGCTTTGACAAAGGGCCATCTGGACTTGAAACATCAGCTCTTCTCTCCTTACAGATGCTGCCAGACCTGCTGAGATTTTCCAGCATTCTCTCTTTTGGTTTCAGATTCCAGCATCCGCAGTAATTTGCTTTTATTACTGGGGCGATGGTGAAGGTGCTCAAGGTTAGTGTTTTAAGCCTGTTTGGATCTGGTGGGAGGGGTCAGCTAGAAGCCAAAAACATTGCTATAGTTCACCATGCTGGAATGCACGTGGTAGCCGGTGCTCGAATTGAAGACTAAATTTGTGGGGAGTTAAAAATAAAGCTAGAAGATTTTCCATAGTTTTCGCTCGAGGATGAAGTCTCCAGGAAACCATGAGAGACAGTACTGGAGTTTATCTCCCAGACTGGGAAAGTGAAAGATCAGAAGCAGAGTATCATTTTGGACCGATTCTGGGTGAACTGAATGCCTGGACAGTGCAACGTTTGTTGAAATGACAGGCTAATAAATAAGATCAACTGGGTTATGGTCCAAGTACGTCCCACATCGAATTCTTTGTTGCAACATTGCGCAAAAATGGAAGCAAATTACAAATCACAGGGTTAGGTGCAGCACCAAACCTCCATGCTCTGCCCTCATCGTGCATGCACTCAAAATAACAGCCTCCTTTATGAACTTGTAGAGTAGCTATTTATTCAATTTTATATCAGACAACCCAGTTCTTAACTGGTTGTACTGTAAAACTCTGATGGCAAGAAAGAAAGGAACCAAGTCTTCACTTCGAGAAAGAGCTATATTCTAACTCAAAAAGCTACTGTCCCAGATCACTCATTTCCACTTTATACTCTTCTGAGCATATCAACCAGTGATGTGCATAACCACTCAACTTAATCACTTGTTGATTATTTGTTGGGTTTCCTCCCACAGTCTGGAAGATGTACTGGTTAGGTGCATTGGCCATACTAAATTCTCCCTCAGTGTACCCGAACAGGCGACAGAGTGTGGCGACTAGGGGATTTTCACAGTAACTTCATTGCAGTGTTAATGTAAGCCTACTTGTAACACTAATAAATAAACTTTAAATTTTTTTTTATTAGTCACAAGTAAGGCTTACATTAACACCGCAATGAAGTTCCCCGAGTCACCACACTCCAGCACCTGTTCGGGTACACTGAAGGAGAATTTAGCATGGCCAACCCACACAGACACGTGGAGAATGTGCAAACTCCACACAGACAGGTGACCCAAGCCAGGAATCGAACCCAGAGGCAGCAGTGCTAACCACTGTGCCACAATTGTTTCCTACCCTAACATGCACCTTCTCCATATTGGACACCCTTGCATCCAGTATTTTTGTTTTGAAACGCCCAGCCTCTAGGAATCACAATTGAACGTTATTAACCAATAAAATAATGTCATTTATTTAAAATCCAATGGGGTGCCTGCCCATGCAGTTAATTAAATTCTCATTTTCCTGTTGCAATCTCTGGTTACTTTCTAATCCCTCTCACCTTAATTCATTCTCCATTGCTGCACTCCGCAGAGTTCTTGAACTTCATGCACCTTCCCCCCTCCACCCCACTTACAGGCAATGTGAACAAAGCTCTATCCGGCTGAAGCTTGAACTGCAGCTCCTGTTCTCAGACTGAGAGTTGCAGTGTGAATTCACCCTAACAGCTTCAGCAGAAAACTATTTTGTAAAAAGGTATCAGGAGGGAATCCTCGTTCAGTCAGCCAGCTAATGGAAAGTGCTAAAATTGACTGAATATGAATTTACATTATAACATCGAATAGACAGGCGAAGGAAGAAATAAAGTTTCAAAGAAATATCACTGCGTCCCAGGCAATGGCTCTGGTTATTTGGCAGAGTTTTAAAGTTTATTTATTAGCGTCACAAGTAGGCTTACATTAACACTACAAAGAAGTTACTGTAAAAATCCCCAAGTTGCCACACTCCAGCGCCTGTTCAGGTACACAGAGGGAGAAGTTAGCATGGCCAATGCACTTGACCAGCGGATCCTTCGGACTATGGGAGGAAACTGGAGCACCCAAAGGAAACTCACACAGAACATGGGGAGAGTGTGCATACTCCACACAGTCACCAAACTGGGAATCGAATCTGGGTCCCCAGCACAGTGAGGCAGCTGTGCTAACCACTCTGCCACCGTGCATTGATAGAATGTGTATAGTCCCTTTTTTAAAGGCTTGTCACAATCACTTGTCAGCTGAAGTGGTGAGGCAACATTGGTAGTGGTACAGTTAGTTTTTGGTTCCATGGTGACATAGAAGTGTACTCTCCTCTCACAGTGGTAGTAACTCCCATTCTTTATTGCAAAGGCTGATTGCTTCCACGTTAGTGCATCACCCTCCATGAAGACAACAGCATGCAATCTGAGGAGCTAATTTTACTCTCAGACAGAAGATTCCATCATCATTCTCTTTCTTTCTCTGCCCTGGAGACAAGACAATATTTTCATCATAGGCAAGTGGCATTTCCGGTATTCTTGAGCTCAGCGGTCATCCTAGGACAACTTAACATTACAAGATTTGCCAATGTTTCAATCTGACCACCGTTCTTAATACAAGGAGATGAGTCACAGCAGCTGGGCCATTTCGAATCACAAAAGTAAACAGAACTGTCTTTGCAACTCCCCAGTGTCCTTTGCGCGCAGAAATTCCAATGCAGCATTATTCTCTGCACAAAAAGAAATGTGTTTACTGGTATACACATGGCAAAATAAACTCCATTATCCCAGTACAATTTCTTCAAAGCTGTGTGTGTCAGGAAACATATGTTCGCATTAATTACCTTTGGTTGAAGTTCTAATGCCATCTAATGAGCGAACAAAAAAAAAAAAATTGGGCTTCAGTTGAAGTCTCAAAACTATCAGATTCACGATTTCTTACACACACACCCCTCCCCCTTCCCTGCTGCCATCAGACTTTTGAATGGGCCTACCTTGCACTAAGTTGATCTTTCTCCACACCCTAGCTGTGACTGTAACACTATATTCTAAACTCTCTTTTCCTTCTCTCTGAACGGTATGCTTTGTCTATATAGAATCATAGATCATAGAATCCTACAGTGCAGAAGGAGGCCATTCGGCCCATCAAGTCTGCACCGATCACAATCCCACCCAGGCCCTGTCCCCATAACACCATGCATTTACCCCAGCTAGTCCTCCTGACACTAAGGGACAATTTAACATGGCCAATCCACCTGACCCACACATCTTTGGACTGTGGGAGGAAACCAGAGCACCTGGAGGAAACCCATGCAGACACGGGGAGAACGTGCAAACTCCACAGTGACCCGAGCTGGGAATCGAACCTGGGTCCCTGGCGCTGTGAGGCAGCAGTGCTAACCACTGTGCCACCGTGCTGCCAGAAACATAGCATGCAAGAAACAATACTTTTCACTGTATACTAATACATTTGATAATAAATCAAATCATTACTAACAGATGTGCCTTTTTCCCGTCATCCCATTTACTCACCCATGAAAATCAACTTGCATTCAGTAACTTGAGATAACCATCCTCCAAAGTCAAGTAATTAATTTTGCCGTGTTAACCCTGACACTTTGAAACAATATATTGCATATATCACTACTGACAGCTGTCTACATTATTTCTGTAATTACAGACACTGTACTTGCAAGTTATACATGCAGCTGTGAGCAGTGAAATCTAGAAGGGTCATGCAGTAATGTAGCCCAGCTTAAGTTGCCTGCGAAGTCAGAAATGTACTGGCGTTTGATATATTAAACTGCCTTTGTGCAATACATTAACATAACTGCAAGTACACTCAGTACTCCAATTACCTTTGGATTCCCTTTCATCTCTCAATACTTCCCCTAAAAGGCAAAAGGCTTCACTTGTGCAATTAAGCAACCATGCTTAGCAACTGAAGAAAGAGTATGAAAATAATAGAAAAGGATTACAGAAATGTAAGCAAAACCCAACAGATTGGGAGATTTACAAAAAGAAAAAGTAAAGGGATAACTAGGAAGCAAAGTAAATCCTGCCACTCCTCTGTTCCTTATATTATGTGGAGATGCCGGCGTTGGACTGGGGTAAACACAGTAAGAGTTTTAACAACACCAGACATAATGGCATTTGCTACCAAATAAAACTGTTGGACTTTAACCTGGTGTTGTTAAAACACTTACCTTATATTAAGAATGCAGACAATGCTAATGAACTAGGGACCTGGATTCGAAACCCACCACAGCTGATGATGGAATTTGAATTCAAAAAAATCTGAAATCAAGAATCTAATGATGACCATGAAACTGTTGCTGATTGTTGGAAAAACACATCTGGTTCATGGCGGCAAAGTGGTTAGCACTGCTGCCTCATCGCGCCAGGGACCCGGGTTCGATTCCCAGCTTGGATCACTGTGGAGCCTGCACGTTCTCCCAGTGTCTGCTTGGGTTTCCTCCGAGTGCTCCGGTTTCCTCCCACAGTCCGAAAGGCATGCAGGTTAGGTGCGTTGGCTATGCTAAATTCTCCCTCAGTGTACCCGAACAGGCGCTGGAGTGTGGCGACTAGGAGATTTTCACAGTAACTTCATTAGTGTTAATGTAAGCCTACTTGCGACACTAATAAACGCAACTTAAGTCTGCCATTTTTACCTGGACTGACCCACATGTGACACCAGAGCCACAGCAATGTGGTTGACTCAACTGCCCTGGGGCAACGAGGGATGGACAATAAATGCTGGCCAGCCAGCAACGCTGAATAAATAAAATGAAGAGACAAGGCTGAAAAATTCACAACCAACTTCAGCCAGAAATACCGAGTGGGTGATCCATCTCGGCCTCCCCCAATGTCCCCAGCACCACAAATTTCAGTCTTACTCTAATTCAATCCACTCCACATATCAAGAAATGGCTGAAGGCATTGGATATTCCAAAGGCCATGGGTTCTGACAATATCCCAGCAGCACCACTCAAAACTTGTGCTCCAGAACCAGCCAAGCTCCTACCCAAGCTACAACACTGGCATCTATCCAACAATGTGGAAAGCTGTCCAAAAATGCGTTCACAACAAGTAGGACACATCCAATCTGGCCAAGTACCATCCATATCTACTCTCAGTCATCAGCAAAGTGATGGAGGGTCGTCATCGACAGTGCCACTTGTGCAACAATAACCTGCTTACTGCTGTTCAGTTTGGATTCTGTAAGAGTTTTAACAACACCAGGTTAAAGTCCAACAGGGTTATTTGGTAGCAAATACCATTAGCTTTCGGAGCGCTGCTCCTTCGTCAGATGGAGTGGAAATCTGCTCCAATCAAAAAACGCAGTTTGGATTCTGCCAGGGTCACTTGGTTCCTGATCTCATTACCTTGGTCCAAACATGGACAGAACAGCTGATCTCAAAAGGTGAGGCAAGAGTGACTGATCTTGCTATTATTTGAATGTCAGGCTTCAAGGGGGCCCCAACAAAATTTAAGTCAATGGGAACTGGAGGAAACTAGTCTCCACTAGTCTAGCACACATCTAGTCTAGATGGTTATTGCTGTTGCGGGGCTAATTATCACAGTCCGAGGAGACTCCTGCAAGAGTTATGCAGGATAGTGTTTTAGGCTCATCCATCTTCAGCTGTTTCTTCAATAACCTTTCCTCCATAAGGTTACAACTAGGGTTGTTCTCTGATGATTGCCCTGTGTTCAGTATTATCCGCAACTCCTTAGATACTGAAACAGTTTGTGTCCATATGCAGCAAGACCTGAACAATATCCAGGCCTGGGCAGATAAGTGACATTTGTGACACACAAGTGCCAACTGACAGCCATTTTCAAAAGAAAGATTCAAACCATCTCCCCTGGCATTCAATCCCTCAGGATTAACATCTTGAGGGTGCTACCATTGACCAGAAACTGAACTGGACCAGCCCTAAAAATACTGTGGCTACAAGAACAGGTCAGATTCTGAGAATAACCCAGCCTCCACTCCTTTCTGGGGAAGAGAATGCCACAGACTAACAGACCATCAAGAGGAAAGAAATTCTCCTCACTTGTCTTGAGAACCTCTTAATTTTTAAACCATGTCCCCCTGGTTCCTGTCTTCCCCACAAAAGGAAACACCTGCCCCATATTCACCTTCAGAATCCTGAATGCTTCAATGAGATGACCTTGCATTCTTCTAAATGCCTTGGGTATAGGCCCAAACTATTCAACCTTTCATCAGCCCTTCATCCACTGAATAACTTGTGAACTTTTTCTGAACTGCTTCTAATGTGATTATATCATTGAGATCTAAAACTGTACAAGTGCTCCAGATGCTGCCTCACCAAGGCCCAGAACAGCTGTAGTAAAAATTCCCTACTTTTCTATCCCATTCTTTCTGCAATAAATGCTCACATTCTATTTACCTTGCTAATCACTTGCTGCACCTGCAAACTAACTGTGTGTGATTCATGTACCAAGTTACCCAACTGTGTACCACAGTTCTACAATCTCTCCCCATGTAAATATACTGCTTTTCTAGTCTTCTTGCGAAAATGGGCAAGTTCGCATCTTGCTACATTATATTCCAACCACCAAATTTTTCCAACTCACTTAAACTGTGTCCTTGTGCAGACACTGTACCTCCTTTCAACAACCTCCTTCCTACCCACCTTGGTGTCATTGACAAATTTAGCTACCATACATTCAGTCTCTTCACCCAAATCATTAATATAATTGGAAATGGAGGCCCCAGCACTGTTCCTGTGGCACTCTGCCAGCTATAGTTTGCCAACCAGAAAAGACCAATTTACCCTACTCTCTGCCTCAACATAGATAGTAAGAAGTCTCACAACACCAGATTGAAGTCCAACAGGTTAGCTTTATTTGGTAGCACAAGCCACAAGCTTTCGGAGCACCACTCCTTCATCAGGTGAGTGCGAGTTCACAAACAGGGCATATAAAGACACAAACTCAATTTACAAGGTAATGGTTGGAATGCAAAGACTCACTGTAAAGACTCGCATTCCAACCATTATCTTGTAAATTGAGTTTGTGTCTTTATATGCCCTGTTTGTGAACACAACTCCCATTCACCTGATCAAGGAGCGCTCCCAAAGCTTGTGGCTTGTGCTACCAAATAAACCTGTTGGACTTTAACCTGGTGTTGTGAGACTTCTTACTGTGTTTACCCCAGTCCAACACCAGCATCCCCACATCATCATAGATAGCCAATCCTTTATCCATGCCAAGATATTACCCTTCCATCATGTGCTCATAACATTTACTTCCTCAAAGAATTCCAATAAATTAGTCAAACATTTCCCTTTTACAAAACTGCCTGACCTCAATCATTTTCTAAACACCTTACCTCCTTAATATTGGATTGTAGCAATTTCACCATAACAGATGTTAGGTTAACTGTCCAGTAGTTTCCTGTCTGCCCCCCCCCCCCCCCCCCCCCCCCACCACCCCTTTCTTGAGTAAAGGTGTTACAGTTGCTATTTGCCAATCCACTTGGGACCCTTACAGAATCAATGGATTTTGGAAGATTACAACCAATGCCTCAAGTGTCTCTGAAGCCACTTCCAAGACCCGAGGATGCAGGTTATCTGAACCTGGAGACTGGTCAGCCTTTAGGCTAATAGCTTTCCCAGCAACTTTGCCCTTGTGACATTGATTGTTTTAAGTTCCTCCCTCCCTCTCACCTTTTGATTTTCAAGTATATTTGGGAAGTTCTCCAAGTCTTCGACAATGAAGACAGACACAAAATACCTGCTCAATGCCTCCGCCATATCCTTGTTGTCGATTATTAATTCCCTTGGAGGGCAAACACCATTTTAGTCACTCTTTTCCTAGTTAAGCAGTAACTCTTACTATTTGTTTTTATAATACCAACTAGCTTTCTGCTCATTCTTCACTTTCTCCCTCTTTTTTTATACAAGTAATTCATTGTTGGTTCTTAAAATTTATCCAATTTTCTGATCTACCACTAATCTTCAAAGGAACTACAGTGTTCCTTTCAATTTGATATTATTCTTAACTTGCATATTTATCCACTGATGATACATCCTTCTCAAAGTCTTTCTTCCAGGGTTCGAAACCCACTACAGCAGCTGGTGGAATTTGAATTCAATTAATAAATTAAATTGATGGTTAAAAATGAAGCTTATTTCCTTACAATAATTCTTCACCAAGGCTGCTCACCGAAACTCTAAACCTAGTTATTTTTGAGCTGTCTGTGGTCTTCCGGGCCCATTAAATCATACAGTGCTCACATTTTAATCATGTCATGCCATGTTCTCAAGCCTATTAACTCACAGCTGGAGGAACAAATTCCAGAAAAATTTATCTATCAACTGCAGAAGGTCACAAGAATTAAGGGCAACACAGTTGAGTAGTAATACTGTATGCAGTAAATTCTCATAAGCTGGTTATGCTAAAGTTCATTAATATTCCCATTATATTCAAAATTCATCCTCCTCTTATTATGGTTAATATGTGCATTTGAAATGTTTTACCCCATTTCTTTTGGTAGATGAATTCAAGCATTTATCATTTTATGAAAAGTCTCCATTTGCCAGCATGATCAGTTGGTTATTCCACACCTCGTCTACATTCTGACAGGTTATATCCATTTCTGTAGCTTAAACAGCAGCAACATAATTACTATAAGAAATACTGTTGCATTAGGCCAAGTGCTCGTGCAAAACAATTATTGTAATTTTATTCAGTATCGAAATTTTGCCAAGTACTTAAAACAAGCTGGAGAAACCAGCTCCTGCTTAATTTGAGTAATCAGGAATTCTGATACTCGAATTATGATCCAAGTCACAATGCCATCACTATTTCAGTAAATTTGTGCTTCTAAACGTGAGTGCTCATAGTAAAATATCCCATTCGAAGAGCAGTGTGTTATGGCCAACATTTATTCCTCGACCAATACCTGAAAATAGAAAACATGGTCATTGTCATTCGAGAGATTTTGCCGTGGTCATGCATTTGATTGGTGCTTGTGCAGTCCAAAGGGTGTTACGCAGCAGTTCTAGCGATCAAAAGACTGAATTTGTTGGACACCTATGTAAGGCCTATGGGAGAACCAATATAAAATGCAGATGCCCAGGGTAATGAGTGAGCAAGAGTTAAATAGGGTCAGCACGTTACACAAAGTTAAACCTGAACATTTTTTTTTTTTTAAAAGTGTGGCATTTCAGAGCTCAACTATGTTTTAACTTGTTTTTTTATGAATGTCTGCCATGCACTTGATCTGTGTCACATAGCAGTTTCACCAACCAAAGTTCCATCACTGCTGCGGTGAAAACAACCCCATTTAGCAGGTTCCATGACAGTAGCAGAAATCAACTAAATGAGCAGTAGAAGCACATCTGCACCCGTCCATATTAATACCAGGATTAAAAACTATTTCAGAAAGATTTCAAAGCTATCCAATCTGGTGCGTGCAATGTTTCCAGATCATCCCTATGTAACCAATTACTGTGTATTCATGTCTAGGAAAGTTAGAAGTTAATTATTTTTGCTTCACCCCTTGATTTATATCTTCACCCTGTGAAGCACTTACTGCATTAATGGTATTATACAAGTGCCATTTTATGTGCTGGACTGTGGCACAAACCCACAGTTTTGTGATCATCAACTGAGCCAAGTGACAATGCACCACTTAAATCTTGGAAATTTAAAGAGGGATTACAAAAACTTTGAAACAGTATGTCCCCATGGGAGAAAACAAATCTTGATAATCGGGGTTAATTTACTCAGTTAAATTCCGTCGTAGTGGCGTTAGTGCACTGTACAAGACTTTTGTTTTAAAACAGCAGGGACAAAAATATTTGCAGGTTGATGGGGTTGGGGGTGGAAGAGAGAAAAATCCCATCAATACCAGAAAACATTTCCTTATCCCAATTAAAACTGAAGTGTGCATTTTGATAAACCGATAATTCTGCTGAACAAACTGCTAGATGCACACTCGACAGGTGATGAGGTGAAGCTCCAAACAGAAATAAAATTTAGGGAATGGCAACATGCAATGGTGGCAGAATTATCCATTGAAATTTGCTCACACCTGCCTGTAGTGAACTCAATACCAGTATTCTCTGAACCTGCAGAATAGTGCCATTATGCCAAGGGATGGAGAGAGAAAGCACTTTAATTAGGAAAAACAGCTCATTGCATCTGCAACAGCATTTGAATTCTTCAATAATAGCCAAAATTTCTGCAAGTAAAAACAGACAAACATCTGCACATTAATGCCCCTCTACCCCAGGTTTCTTCCTGGCTACACAGATGGCAATGTGTATCCCACACCATGGCTCCTCTTCGTTAGCCTAGACAGTACCATGTTATTAGACAACTTCACAATGCCAATCACAGTTGAGTGGAATCCTATACTTAAGTGGCAAATCAGATGGCAACCAGGAACCCACGTACAACAATGTCAAGGCTAAATGTCGCACCAAAACTGGAACTGACTACTTCAAAGATCTTCCCGATATCCATTGCTTGATGCCACACCACAGTACATATTTCTGCCGTCATGTGGGCTGGGTTTACTACTTTTTAAAATCAGCAGGTGCTACACAGATTACGATTTTCTTTTAAAGTTTAACAGATACATCAATTTATTTTCTGGATGAATGCAGGGAGCATAGAGTCCATCACTGTTGCTGCGCAATATGTGGGGAGATGATGGCCTAGTGGTATTACCGCAAGACTATTAAACCAGAAACTCAGCTAATGTTCTGGAGACCCGGATCCAAATCCCACCATGGCAGTTGGTGGAATTTGAATTTGATTAAAAATATCTGGAATTAAGAATCTACAGATGACCATGAAACCATGGTCAGAAAACCCCATCTGGTTCACTAATGTTCTTTAGGGAAGGAAATCTGCCATCCTTACCTGGTCTGACTGACATGCGACTCCAGAGCCACAACAATGTGGTTGACTCTTAGCTGCCCTCCAAGGGCAACTAAGGGTGGGCAATAAATGCTGGCCAGCCAGCAATGCCCATGTCCCACGAACGAATAACAAAAATGTCCTAATTCGGCCCTTTAGCTACAATCAAGTATTGGATCAAGCCCAAGATGGGGTGAAATGCTTTATCTTGTCAGCTTGAATTTAGCGGCACGGTGGCACTGCTGCCTCACAGCTCCAGGGACCAGAGTTTGATTCCCAGCTTGGGTAACTATGTGTGGAGTCTGCACGTTCTCTGTGGGTTTTCTCCCACAGTCCGAAAGACGTGTTGGTTAGGTGCATTGGCCATGCTAAATTCTCCCTCACTGTAACTGAGGGAGTGTGGCGACTCTGGGATTTTCATAGTAACTTTGTTGCAGAGTGTTAATGTCAGCTTGTGACACCAATAAACTTTAGATCCTCAAACTACCTCAAATGTCATTTTTCTACACTATCCCTATATCCCTTGAAATCTATAACATCTTGAAACCTATCCATCTGTGTCTTGAATATACTCAATGATGCTAGTGTAGAGACTTCCAATGATTCACCAGCCTTGAGTGAAGAAATAACTTCTCATCTCAGCCCTAAATGGCTTGCCCCTTTATTCTGAGACTGTGTCCCCGAGTAAAACATTTTTCCCACATCCACCCTGTCAAACCTTGCAAGAAGTTTGTATGTTTCAATAAGATCACCTTTTATTGTCAAAAGAATATAGGCCCAAGCCACATGCATGGGTGTGCTCAATTCCTTCTTGGATCACATTTACTGACTGTATTACAAGACAAGATTACAATGACATTTAAACAGAGCTTTGTAAAGGAATGAAGTACATGATTCTTATTCTTCTACCATCTACATTCAGCTTAATTGGATAGCTATGGGAACTGAAATTAGACAATGCAACCTCTAGAGTCAGAAATCATAGTAAAGCTATGGAAATGAAGTGATCAAATTCCTTTTAAGCAAAAGTCACCGATTAACTGCCACATGCAAGTTCATGTCAGTCTAATGACTGAGTGTGCAATAAAAAAAAGGACCAGCAACTAAAATTCAACATCTTACAAATAAAGAGTAGCAAGAAATCGATGATACAAATCAGCCTTTGAGCAAATGTCTGCATCCAAAGGAATAATAGGAGACAAATCTTGGCTTTAAATCAAGACTTTCAGCAGACTTTTAACTATTCCAGAAAGGCAGATGGGTGGTTATTTTGATCACTGCAACAGATTTGCTACAAAGCCCTGATAGCAGAAGCCTTTTCCACTCAATGATTTGTTTAATCCCAAAATTTAATTCAAAATAAAATAGGATTGCAGTTTCACTTCCATTAATAGTTTAATCCCAAATCATTTAATAATTAAAAGTTCTGCATTTCTGATAACCTGAACAAGTGCCCAATGCTACCCACTCAGCTGCCCTACAAAACGACAATACATCAGACCTGATGCAAGTTTTGAGCAAGCCTTGCATGAACATTTACCCCATTTCTGTTTGCTACGGTTGAACGGTTAAATTGTGACAGCACATGTTCAAACACGACACATCACCTCCAATTTTTTTCCTACACATTCCCAATAATGGATTTCCTTCAGACAGAAAGGTACAAATCAGATCTTTTAGCCAATATTTAATTCCGGCTGCAATCGTAATTATCTTTCCTTTAACCACATCCACCCTGACTCCTTCCCCATCAGCATTATTGGGCTGAACTTGAGTATAGAATAATAGTTTGGATTTGATATTTGGACAGCAACAAAAGCAAGTCCATCCTGCCACGTCACTGAAATGGCCTGGATCAAAGGCACAATGATAATCAATGTGGCTGTGACCGCAGTAAACTATCCTGCATCTTTGTTGACCTGCCTACAGCCTTGGACACAGTTGACCACCACCCTTGTCCAATGCCACTCCTCAGCTGCCCAATTTGGTCGCCTTCCCTTGTCTGGGTCCACTGATTTATCCAGTTGTTGCCAGGGAATCAACTACAAGTATTTATATTCCCACTGCCATATCATTACCTTTGAAGTCCCCCAAAGACCTATCCTTGACCTTATATTTTGCTTGCTGCCTTTTGCAAATATCTGAAAAGAAGCCAGATTCTAAGTGTAAGCAGCCAACACCCAGTTCTACCTCACCACCACCTCAATCAACCCCTCCACCATCTGATTTGTCACACTACCTGCTACACATTCAGTATTTGGCAAGCAAAAATTTCCTCCAACTGAATAACTAGCAAGAATCAAACCATGGTCTTTGGTTCCTGCCACAAACTATTCCCTAGCCACTGACTCCTGCCTTCTATTTCGCAACCAAAGCTGAACCAGACTTCTCAGAACCCTGGTGTCATATTTGGTTCAGATGAGTGTCTGACCACATCAGTGCGCCATTGTCGAGACCACTTATTCTCGTCTCTGTCCCAGTCTCAAGTTATCGACTGCTGAACCACTCGTAACATGCCTCCGCTACCTCAATATTTGACTTTTCAGGTGCACTATTGGCTGGTATCCCATCTGCATTCTACATAAACTTGAATTCATCCAAAACCCAGCTGCCTGTTTCTCGTGCACATATTACCCCTGTGCTCACCAACTTATTGTCTCCCGGTCCAGCAATGCCTCAATTTAAAAATTTTCATTTCTGTTTCCAAATTTCTCCATGACCTTGCCCCATCACTTCGCTTCATGCAACTCCACAATTCAGATGTTCCTATCTCTAAATAAACTTTTGATCAGCACCCACATCGCTCCATGGTCAAGTGTCCAATTTTAACAATGCTCCTGTGAAAATCCATGTTATGCTTTACTACATGGAAAGGTGCTATATAAATGCAAATTGGTGCAAGGACAGTTCCAATTACATATTATCTTTTGAACATGGCACCTGCAATCGCCAAAGGCACTTCTGCATTGTGTTCTTTCCTGAGAGCTTTCATATTATATACTCTTCTGGTCCAAATGAAGGATACACGTGTATTGGAAAGAGCATAAAGAACAAGAAGGATCCTAACTGAAAAGAGTTGTAAAAGCTTAAACTCAATGGTCCAGAGGTGGTGGTTAATTAGCAAGCTCAATGAAGCATTAGGTGACATAAATAACACTAACCCAAAATATTAGTTCAAAGGCAGGACAGCAAGTGAACCTTAAAATAAATATATTTTGTAGCAAGTATTAGGAAACATTTCGTTGAATGAAAAAGGACAATAAATATTTGGAATGGCCGGTCAGGAACCAAAGATATCAGTAAAGTCCAAAGTGCAGCTGAACTGATCACAAGTTGAAATACTAGAAGCAGGAACTTGATGGGTCAAATTGCCTTATTGTTGAATTTAATTTCCATTAAGGAAAAAGTCAACAGATGCGGTATCCTGGAAATGTCAATTCACATGCAGAGACAATCAAAATATTGCTGAATTCAAAAACACACCAAAAATTTAGTTTAGTTAATTATGACCCAACAATTAAGAGTACCATAAAAGCTCCAAACTTAAGTTGCATTAGAAACAAAAGGAAAACTGTATAAAAACTATAATGCAATCATGCAGAAAAACAAGCACAAAATAACCTCTTTCATTTCAGAGCTATTATAAATTCCAAAACATCTTGCAAATTACAGAAAAAATATGAAATTTAAATGGCAACATTCATTATGAAATTTTTAAAGTCTGCATGAACATGTCAGACATCAAAAGCAGCTTCAGTATTTGACTTTAGCAGATGAATATTGATAAAAGCATAATGTTATTCAGAAGGAAACAAAACATACATCACCAAGCAGCTTTTTTGGGCAGTTTCCATGGCTGCTGCAATGTTAAGGAGCTCAATACTCTACCTGTATTCAACATTCATATGGGGCGAGGGGGGGGGGGGGGTACAGTTCCACCCACATATCAGTAGTGAATTGCTCATGACATGCTTTAAATCTCATTTGCACAAGATCGTGCACTAGCCTCACATACAACCACATTATTTACAGCCACTTCTCACCTTATTTCAATAACATTCCAGCTCTAATAGCATGGACATACTGCAGTTTAGTTAAAGCTGCTGGTATAATGATCTCCGGTTCACAAAATACAAGCCGTTAGGGTCTTTTAAGAATGGAAAACGAAGCTTTATTCAACACATTGATGTTTCATAAAAAATAACCTGCCAAGCAATTCAAGGATAAGCTAAAACAGAACATGTACTTTTACTGGCACAGAGATCCAATTGCTGTGCTGCTTTCCAGCACGTTGTACTGATTCACACCAATGGTCAAGGAATTTGAACCCAATTTGCTCTTGCTCAAGTTTTCCCAACCCAGTCACTGAAGATTAATAGCTGATGACAGGTGTTGACAACAGTCTTAACAGTTCTAAAAGGGCAGGAGGAGGAAGACTGTTACATATATAATCACATAGCACCAGCCAAAATAAAAGATCATAAGCTCTTTGAAAATTTGGTGCAACATGTACCTGACCATATATACACACATACAAGAAAGCACACAAGACAAGAAATTTCAATAGAAACAGAACTTGCTCATTAAACATACAACTCAGAAAATGCTTACCTTTGTTGTTACAATACAAAGGCAGTCCATCCTACGAGCACCTACAGCATTTTTTTTTAAAAATCAACAATTCATTGTTCCTTTAAACTTTCAATGACCCCACAGGAATACCAGGAGATTTTAAGAAAAGATGAGAAATAAAGACCCAGTGGAGATTAAAAGAACCAAACTTGTAGCAGATACTATTGCTGTGGGCTTGCAATGCAAGCCAGAGCATGCATGGCTGTTTGCTTGTTCCTTAGCAGCACAGTATATAAAAGGCTTCAAAAACCATCCACTTGATGCTGTAGTTATCCCAATCTACAGGGTTAAAATTTATACAGCAGCAGTGAGAAATGCGGAGGAGACACCGAGTTATCTGCAATGGTTAGCAACCACAACTCCCACCTCTGCTGCTTCATTAACCCACTCAGCCCATCCATTTCGTGTCACTGTATACAACTATGCGTCTTCCAACCAGCCCAATGGAAAGCTTTATTTGCCTCATACTTTGATCCCAGTTAGTACCTGAGGGTATAGGAAAAGCGAATTGTGTAGTAAACGGATGCAAGTATTAGCTGTCTGCAAAATAATTAACTTCTATTCAATGGAACAGTCTGCATGGATTTAAAGGGAGGCAGGAGGGGAAAGATTTAAAACTAGAGACTGTGACTGGGTAAAGGAGAGAGAAAATATCCAAATCTGGCACCTAAAAAGTCAGACCTATTTAAAAGATGAAAGCTGGTGATTGGCTCACAGCACTGTGTCTACACGTGGCAGTTGCTGCACATTGATATACTGCATCTCCTATTAGCAGTGCACTGATTGGCTCCATCGCCAAATAAGATAGCTAGCTAGCTTCATTAATTAATAAAACAACAAGTTCAAAGCAAAAAATTAATTACCTGCACACCAAACTGAAAATACTTAGTTACATTAGAACTTTTACAAATTACCAATGTAAAACTTGACTGGAATTAATTTGAAAACTCGTACTGGACAGTGCAACAATGTTCGAATATAACTGAAGATGAACAAGCGCAAAAGCTCTGATAAAGAGTCATCCAGACTTGAAACGATGATGCGGAGATGTCGGCGTTGGACTGGGATGGGCATTGTAAGAAGTCTCACAACGCCAGGTTAAAGTCCAACAGATTTAGTAGCATGAGCTTTCAGAGCGCTGCGAGACTCAGCTGATGGAGTAGCGCTCTGAAAGCTCGTGCTACCAAATAAACCTGCTGGACTTTAACCTGGTATTGAGACATCTTACTGTGCCCAGACTTGAAACGTTAGCTCTATTCACTCTCCACAGATGTCAGACCTGCTGAGGTTTTCCAGCATTTGTTTCAGATTCCAGCATCCACAGGTTTTGTTGGTGCAAAAGATTCATTTTCTGGCAAATAACGTCTAGAGTACAGGACAAAAGCATGTTGCATGAAGCTATTTCTGGCTCATGGCTCATTTACAAATAGCAAGGAGGAGGAAAACCATGATTATGAAGCAAAAGGTTAATGTAATATATTAGGTAGTTTAAAGCTTCAGAAAATATTACAACTTTCTGGTAAGATATCAGATATACTTTCTCAACCAAGCAATGCAGGAGGTCAGACATTCCTATCAGTATAAAATTCATAACCACAGTCAATATAAAGCAATAGGCCAACGGATCAAGTTTTATACATTATAGCAATGAATTTCTGACAACTCAGTTTGTACAGGTCAGAGCCTCTAAAGCATTGGTGCCTGAATTGGTCTCAAGACCACATGGAGCTAACCACTCACCTGCCTGCAGTTAATTCAGTTGTCCATCTGTATTGCCCAGTGCAATTTGGCAGCAGCACCACCAAAATGATGCAGCTCCTTCAGTAAATAAATCTTAAATGTACCGATAAGGAGGCATTATGAAAACAAGGCAACCTCACTGGAGAAACCTAGGGGCTCACCCAAGTAACCAGAAACCGAAATAAAGCATGAATTCAAATGCCCTTCCAAAATTCAGTTATGGAACTTGGCTATTAACTGGGACTTTGTGGGGAGGGAATGATGCGTGTAAGAGAAGGGAAGAGGGTAGAGGCAGAGAACAGAGTAAAAATTCTGTTAGGTATCAAATGCAATCTTTGTTTAATGTAGCTTGGAGATTCTATATTTACTTATACAATTACATCTTAATTTTGCAGAGCTGATCAATTAGTAGCAATAGATTTGCAACAACTGAACACTGCAAAATTGACAATGATTTCAGGTTTTTTAATCCAGTATACAGGGTTCCTTGGTACATAACCAAGGAACATATCAAGTCAATATTGGGCCACCCCAGCCCTGATCCAGAGGTCAGCATTTGGTACAATAGTCAGGACACCATGGGACAACTCAAGATCATTTTACCCACATGCCAAAACACATCTCAACCTGCATTGTGCCCTGCATGAACAAAGACTATGGTCACCAGATAACCAGGTCCAGAAGAATTCTTCAATCAAATCGCAATAAATTAGCATCGTTCTAACTTCTTGCAATAAAAATTTATTTGGATTTAATACAAATGGAAGACAGATATTGAGTGGCTGATTAAAAGCACTTTGAGATTCATCAATTTTAGTGTTGCAAGGACAGCTTGTCTCAGACCATCCACATGGTTAAACTGCAAAGTAATATCAATCTTTAATATCACATAACGGGAGTACCTGAAGGATGATACAGGGTTGATACTGATCCATATGAAGCAAATTTGAAATGCATCATTGCACGGACAGATTTTTAAAAATAAAAACAAGACCCTTTGGACAAGTAGGAAGAATGACATGCAGATGAAGTAAAAAAAGGGCGCAAAAATTACTAGGAAGAGCAGAATGTATGCGACCAATTATTCACTAACATTTTGTACAGCAATATTAACATAGAAACTAAAAGGAGGCGGCCATTTGGCCCTTCGAGCTTTCTCCGCCATTCATTTTGATCATGGCTGATCATTGAATTCAATATCCTGATCCCTCCTTTCCCCCATATCCCTTGATCCCTTCAGCCCCTAGAACTAGATCTAATTTATTCCTGAAATCATTACAACGTTTTGGCTTCAACTACTTTGTGGTAATGAATTCCACACATTCACTACCCTCTGGTTGAAGAAATTTCTCCTCACCTCAGTTCTAAAAGGTTTACCCTTTATCCACAAACTATGACCCCTAGTTCTGGACTTGCCCACCATTATGAACATTCCCTCTGAAGCTACCGTTAGACTTGGTCTCCTCATATTTGGCCCTGCCATCCCAGGAATCAGCCTGGTAAACCTTCGCTGTACTCCCTCCATAGCAAAGACATCCTTCAGACAACAACACCAAAACTGCACACAATTCTCCGGGTGTGGCCTCACCAACGCCCTATACAATTGCAACAAAACATCCCTATCCTCAAACCAGGCTTTTTACTCGTATGTGAGGAATAAAAGAATGACCAGGGTGAGGTTAGGGCCAGTCAAGGACAGTATTGGGAACTTGTGTATGGAGTCAGTAGAGATAAGCAAGGTGATGAATGAATACTTTTCTTCAGTGTTCAACAAGGAGAGGGGCCATGTTTTTGAGGAAGAGAAGGTGTTACAGGCTAATAGGCTGGAGGAAATAGTTGTTCGGAGGGAGGATGTACTGGCAGTTTTGAATAAACTGAAGGTCGATAAGTCCCCTGGGCCTGATGAAATATATCCTAGGATTCTTTGGGAGGCAAGGGATGAGATTGCAGAGCCTTTGGCTTTGATCTTTGGGTCCTCACTGTCCACGGGGATGGTGCCAGAGGACTGGAGAGTGGCGAATGTTGTTCCTCTGTTTAAGAAAGGGAATAGAAATGACCCTGGTAATTATAGACCGGTTAGTCTTACTTCGGTGGTTGGTAAATTGATGGAAAAGGTCCTTAGGGATGGGATTTACGACCATTTAGAAAGATGCGGATTAATCCAGGATAGTCAGCACAGATTCGTGAAGGGCAAGTCGTGCCTCACAAATTTGATTGAATTTTTTGAGGAGGTAACTAAGTGTGTTGATGAAGGTAGGGCAGTTGATGTCATATACATGGATTTTAGTAAGGCGTTTGATAAGGTCCCCCATGGCCGGCTTATGATGAAAGTAAGGAGGTGTGGGATAGAGGGAAAGTTGGCAGATTGGATAGGTAATTGGCTATCTGATCGAAGACAGGGTGGTGGTGGATGGAAAATTTTCGGACTGGAGGCAGGTTGCTAGCGGAGTGCCACAGGGATCAGTGCTTGGTCCTCTGCTCTTTGTGATTTTTATTAATGACTTAGAGGAGGGGGCTGAAGGGTGGATCAGTAAATTTGCTGATGACACCAAGATTGGTGGAGTAGTGGATGAGGTGGAGGGCTGTTGTAGGCTGCAAAGAGACATAGATAGGATGCAAAGCTGGGCTGAAAAATGGCAAATGGAGTTTAACCCTGATAAATGTGAGGTGATTCATTTTGGTAGGACTAATTTAAATGTGGATTACAGGGTCAAAGGTAGGGTTCTGAAGACTGTGGAGGAACAGAGAGATCTTGGGGTCCATATCCACAGATCTCTAAAGGTTGCCACTCAAGTGGATAGAGCTGCGAAGAAGGCCGATAGTGTGTTGGCTTTTATTAACAGGGGGTTGGAGTTTAAGAGCCGTGGGGTTATGCTGCAACTGTACAGGACCTTGGTGAGACCACATTTGGAATATTGTGTGCAGTTCTGGTCACCTCATTATAAGGAGGATGTGGAAGCACTGGAAAGAATGCAGAGGAGATTTACCAGGATGCTGCCTGGTTTGGAGGGTAGGTCTTATGAGGAAAGGTTGAGGGAGCTGGGGCTGTTCTCTCTGGAGCGGAGGAGGCTGAGGGGAGACTTAATAGAGGTTTATAAAATGATGAAGGGGATAGATAGAGTGAACGTTCAAAGACTATTTCCTCGGGTGGATGGAGCTATCACAAGGGGGCATAACTATAGGGTTCGTGGTGGGAGATATAGGAAGGATATCAGAGGTAGGTTCTTTACGCAGAGAGTGGTTGGGGTGTGAAATGGACTGCCTGCAGTGATAGTGGAGTCAGACACTTTAGGAACATTTAAGCGGTTATTGGATAGGCACATGGAGCACACCAGGATGATAGAGAGTGGGATAGCTTGATCTTGGTTTCAGATAAAGCTCGGCACAACATCGTGGGCCGAAGGGCCTGTTCTGTGCTGTACTGTTCTATGTTTCTACGTAAACCCTCTCGCTATGAAAGCCAACATACCATTTGCCTTCTTTACTGCCCGCTGCACCTGTGCGCTTACTTTCAGTGACTGATGCACAGTACCTCCAAGGTCTCATTGACTATCCACCTCTCAATTTACACCCATTCAAGTAATAATCTGTCTTCCTATAATTGCTACCAAAGTGGATAACCTCACACTTATCTATATTATACTGCATCTGCCATGCAGATGCCCACATACATAGCCTATCCAAATCACGCTAAAGCATCTCTGCAACTTCCTCACAGCTCACCCTCCCAACTTTGTATCATCGGCAAATTTGGAGATAATATATTCAGTTCCCTCTTCCGAATCATTAATACGTGAACTGATGGGGTCCTAGCACAGATCCCTGTGGAACCCCACTAGTCACTGATTGCCAATCAGAAAAATACCCATTTATGCCAACTCTTTGCTTCCTATCTGCTAACCAGCTTTCTATCCATTGAGACATTATCTGCAATCCCATGTGCTTTAACTTTACATAGTAGTCTGTTATGCGAGACCTTGTTGAAAGCCTTCTGAAAGTCTAAATAAACCACATGCACTGGTTCTCCTCAGCCAACTCTACTAGTTTCATCCTCAAAATTCCTATAGATTTGTCAAGCATGATTTCCCTTTTGTAAATCCATGCTAACTTTGTCTGACTTTGTAAAGGCTAACACTGCCTTCCAAATGCCGAGTTATGAAATCCTTGATAATGGACTGTAGCAACTTCCCCAGTACCGACGTTAGCCTCACCAGTCTATAGTTCCCCGTTTTCTCTCTACTTCCCATTTTGAATAGTGGGCTTACATTAGCTACCCTCCAATATGTTTGGATTCCAATCTCCAATTAACATATTGTACCGTCACTGGTGGCATTTTTAAAATTGTATTCTTTCATGGGAAGTGGCTGTCACAGGCAAGGTCCCTCAAGGACATTAGTTAGGAAATTCAGATGAATTTTTACGACAATCGACCATGGTTACCACTACTGAGGCTAGCTATTCAATTCCAGATTTATTCATTGAATTTAAAACTTCAACAGCCAAAGTGGGATTGGGAACCAATGCCTCCAAAGCATTTGTCTGGGTGTCTGGATTACTAATCCAGTGATATTGCCATTACACTACTGTCTCTGGATGGCATAGGATGCCCATTAAATAAAAAGTTGAAAAAGTGTGTTGAAATTTAGTGAAAAGTACACTCAAAATGTTACTATGGAGATAAAAGCTCATTTTGGATCAAAGAAAATTCGATGAATGCAAAGTTAAGTAAATTGGATTCTGCGCAAGTTACTCAGTAGCTGTCTGCAGCCCTCAATTACGTCTTGCCTTGAAATGATTGCAAACTAGTGATGGGACTATAAAAAATTAAACAACTTTCTTTAATTAAGTATATAATCAGGTCATAATGCAGCTGAATCATTGGACCTGGTTGCAATTAGACAATGACTTGTGCAGACAAGCCTTTTCATTGAATATTCCTCAAAGAAAACTACTGCCCACAAAATTTAACTAAGAATTCAAGGAAATGGCAAGTCAAAAGAGAAATGAATTGAACTGCAATAACAATAAATCACATGGCAGGTTTTTTAAAAAGAATCAATTAGTCATTTCTGTCAGGACATGGATGATCTACTCAATCAACTGTATGTAAAAGGCTACTTAAGAAGCTGAACTGCAATCTGTTTTGCCAAGACCGAATTGCCCTTCTTAAAATGGAGCATTCCTTCCTGGAATGCATAATTCAGGATACCCATCACTTATCAGACCAAGTTCATTCCTCTATCTTCAATGCTAAAGGAAATAAGTGTCACTGCAAGTCAAGAAGTTGCACTTAGAATTCCATTGTGCTTCAAGGGGGAAAAAAAAATTAAGTATCATCTTCCTACAACACGAATACTCAGTAACTGGCACCTACCTCTAGGGAAAAAAAACTCTTCCGATGAGAGCTGAACAAAAATAGTCTGTTTTGATTTCCCATCACTGTCCTTCCTCAAAAGCAACAGATAAAATCAGAACCTCTTGGTGCTCAGGAAGAAAACTACATTCTATCATTCCAATGGAATACCAAAATGCTGCATTAGTTAAGTGTCCAAAGATGGAATGTGCAAGTTAATGTTGTTCTTCATCACCAAAGCTTACAAATAATAGCACTGAACAACCTCCTTTTTGTTTGGGTGGAGGGTGTGGCAGGGGGGGTGAAGTCAGGCTTACTCACCTCATATGACCTTCAGCCAAATGCCACAAAAATAATTTCAGACTACCGACACAATCCCATTTAACAGATTTTATACACTGACCTCTTGAAAACATCCATGCATTTTTCTTTTCTTGCTATTTTGTAAATGTGTTAATTAAATGAACAGTTCAGGCGCAAGTATAGGACACAGCAACACAATAGCAAATAAATGTGGGCAGTAAATCTAGAACAGAGCTACAATGGCTGTACAGGGAGTACTTCAGAGAAGTTACAAGTTACATAGCTTTGCCGGAATCCCATTCAACAACCTTTACACGTTACAAGAATCTGACTTAATCAAGATAGGTCAGCAAGTTGTAGATCTTTGCCCATAAAACCAGGAATGACAGTAAAGGCTGTAGATTTAGCAAGGTGGCTAGAATCCACGTTTCCTCACTGCCAATGTAACCAATGGCAGGTATATTAAATCACTAAGGATCTGAGAGTGTAAATGTAAGCACCAGATATGACTAACAAATTTCACTTGAAGCATACACCTTGGAGAAATAATATTTTATTCATGTATACAGAATACACTTAACTGCACATCAGAAGAATTCAGATTTTTCCCTTATACCAGACTAGTAAGTCAAGTACACAAAACTCTTTTTGGTATAAAATTTGAACAGCATCATTCACTATGGGTACATAATGCTTCATTTGGACTTGCACAAAATATAAGGCGAGGAGAAAAGACATTGCAAGCTTACTGAATACACAGACTTATTTCACTTCTCTACCTTTAGACCTTATTGCAGCATTGCATAATATTGAAAATTTATTATGAGCCATTCCCTCACCCATGCAATGAGAGAAAGTTTGATTGCTCACTTTAAGCCACCTCTTGATGTCAGCAATTTTGCAGCTCGTGTTGGGAAGTATAAAAGGCGAGGCTTCTTACTCACTACCACTGAGCAATCAACCCCATTACACAGGAATAGCCCAAGAGAAACCACCACTAATTTGTAGGCCAATATAAAAAGTCATTGGTGGTGCAACTGGGGAAGGAAAATAACAGTGTGAACAAACCAGTCACTTAAACATTCAAACATCTTAAACAAACAGATAGTTGGTTAAAATTAACCTGTATTTGGATGTGGGATCCAGCATTGATTTGGTTTTTGCAAGCCCACTTCTAGGTGCATTTGCAACTAATTAGCTACTATGCAAACATGCTCATGCAAAATTCTCTTCCTTTTTTATTTGGATTGCATTAATTATTTCAGATATCGATAATGCACCTTTGACATGATCAGGTGCAACAAACTTCTCCACACAAGCAGCAATAAATAACACATCCAATATATACAAGGATTTCATTAAGCACTGATGTATAGGAGATAGAAGAAAGAAATTTCACTCAGATACTCAGCTGCTTCCAATGTTCCAGAATTCCAAGAGTGTCACCTGCCCAACCATTTACCCATCAACCATTTACCCATAATATAGTGAGTAATAAAAGATGAGAGAAGGAAAAGTTAAAAGTTTATTAGTCACAAGTAGGCTTACATTAACAATGCAATGAAGTTATTGTGAAAATCCCCTAGTGGCCACACTCTGGTGCCTGTTCAGGTACATAGAGCATGGCCAATGCACCTAACCAGCATGTCTTTCAGACTGTGGGAGGAAACTGGAGCACCCGGAGGAAACCCATGCATACACTGAGGGGGGGGGGGGGGGGGGGGGGAGAAACGTGCAAACTCCGCACAGACAGTGACCTAAGCCAGGAATCAAATCTGGGTGCCTGGCGTAAAGTAGCAGTGCTAACCACTGCGCTGTCCTATAAATGCTTCAAAAAGTTGGAAATTGAGGGGGGTTAATTTATGCATCTGAAACAGCATAAAACATACAAATGAAATTTGAACCCTGCTATTCAAAAAATATTGAAGCTTTCTGAGAGAAGGAAGTTTAACTGAAATACTTCAATATATTACGCATGATGTATGGTTTCTGCACTTGTATAAATGAAACAGTGTATGTACACTCACTAACTACCAAATCAATTCAGGAGCACCACATCCAAGCCTGTAATTTAATCTTGACCAGCCACTTGATTCCATAATTACACACAACATGAATGACATGAAGCACATAGTACAGATATTCATATACTCTCTTGCTGAACGATAATTGTATTAGACTTTAGAATCAAATAGCGTAGAAGCTTTTAGACCATGTCCACGAACACAGGACAAAAACAACAGTACACACTGTACTTCAGTATCAAATCTTAACATGTTTTAAGTTCCACAAGAGAATACTCAAATAGTCCTTTATTAACATATAGTTATGTTTTACAAAGTCTCAGTTTAGACAACTTAAGCACTTAAAACAGGTCACCTTTCAAGTCCGAACCTAAAGATAAATATTCTATGTCCAAATAAAAGAGTTCTGTTACTAATCTAGGTGGACCAAGTGTTGGCATGAAGGTAATCTAACATTTTTCCACAATAGAGAAAAAAATGACAATTGCAACTTTAACATTACAATTATATTGCTTGATTTGACAGTTTTCACAATTTTAACTTTTTTTACAACATACATTTTAAATATTTGGTTTTGAAATAAGTGCAAAAATGGAAGCATTGAGAATCAATGGAAAATTGTTGTTCAGTTTTGGCAAGACTGAAAAAAAATTGCAGCTTACAAAAATTAGTTTCCTTATCACTCAAACCTTTTCTTTCTACAAGTGATTGCTGGTGCACCTGCAGTAGTTTATCACTAGCCTGCTTGATCAGCCCTTCTAACAAGGATGTAATTTAGTAACTGGTCAGGATTCAGTCCACGGACAGAAGTTCTTGCAAGAAGTTAATTTACATGAGGCCAAGTAAAGCTACAACATTGTCTGTGCTATCTTTAAAAAAAAATCAAATCCTTGGACTATAACATTTTGCCCTGATCATCTTGGTTTCTCTGAAGAATGCAAGGCAGAAACAGTTTTGAAGCAAAAGAAATGGGATTAACGAGAATCTTGGATCCATTTAAAAAACTGCTCCATCTCTCTTTCCAGTCATCCCACCCATGCTAACAAAATGGTAAACTGTGATTAGGTTTAGATGCTTTCTTTTCTCCCAGCTTGATCACCCCACCACATCCCTTGACTTTAGCAGATTTCTTTTTTTTTAAATGACAGATTGCCCGACATGTTGTGGTGGTATCATTCTCAGCCTGTGCAAGAACTCCAAACTGTTGCCATTAACTCTATCCATTCCTTAGCTGCTCATTCAGTCAAAATGCAAAGTTGATCTCCAGTGTATCCAAGAGTTGAACTTCAAACCCCATAATCTATCCTTCCTAATAGTCCTCATCTTCACAACATTTGCCCATCTTCATTCATATCTCATTTCAACCGATGCCTTTGCCATCATTAACCTCATTTCTCAATTCCTCCTTGCTGACCTTATTTGTCCAAAACTCTCATAAGCCTTGCTTGGTCATCACCCCCAACCTCACTGGCCTACACAGATTTCCTGAGCCTCAAGAACCCCCCCCCCCCCCCCCCCCATCTTATCCCTGCAACATTCTCCATCATACCCATCACTTCCAGTTCATACTAGTTGGCAGATCATTCAGCCGTAGCAACCATAGAATTCTTACAGCACAGGAGGGCGCCATTTGACCCATCCCGTCTTCAACTCTCCAAAAAACGACATTTTACCAAGACCCACATCCCCACCCTTTAACCACAACCTTAGACACTAAGGGGCAATTTACCATGATCAATCCATATAACCTGCACATCTTTGGACTGCGGAAGGAAACCAGAGCACGCGGAGGAAACCCACGCAGACATGGGCAGAATGTGCAAACTCCACAGTTATTGAAGGCTGAAGAAATTGAACCTGGGTCCCTTGCACTGTGAAGCAGCAGTGCTATCCACTGTGCCACCATGCTGCTAAACCATTTTTCGACATTAAAAAAGTGTTATATAACCACAAACCATTATAACCAAGATTGAACAAATTAAAAGTATCAAAATTCAAGGGTCAATTGTCACAACTAATTTCAATTGCTTAACATTTTGGAAACATTTAGGTGGGGAAGAGAAGGAAATTAGAGGGCAAGTTACCCAAGGACATTCTTGTACACAAGTAATCAATTACAGAACAACATCAGGTCAAAAACCTCAGGTCACCAATACATTTTCAGTTAAGAAATGGCCCAATGTGCCAAAAGAAAAGTTTTTTTAAAATTTCAAATTCAAGAAGCAAACTTAGTGAGAGGCAATCTCAGGTTCAAACCACCCAGCTAGCCACCACTCCCTACTCCATCACTACCACCTCCCTCACATCCCCTATCTCTCCGAAAAAGAACCTTCCAATGGTCAGTTGCATAATAAATGCTGCTTGTAGGAGAATTACATCAACAGCTTATATTCATGTAGCACCTTTACTGTCATAAAAAGCCAAAGGCTCTTCACAGAAGCATTATTAAACAAAATCTGACATCAATACAAGGGGAGAGAGACTGGTACAGAGGCAGGGAGGTGCAAGGAAAAAATTCTGGAGCTCAGGGCTTGGGCAACTGATGGCACTAAAATCAGGAACCTCAAGAGATCAGACTTCAGTGCATGCTGATATTTCAGAGGGTTGAGAGCCTGGAGCAGATAACGAGATAGAAGGAGTGATGCCATGGGTCAAGGTGAAAACGAGGCTGAGAATTTTAAAAATCAAGACATTGCTAAAATAGGAAGCCAATGTAGATCAACAACACAGGGGAGATGAGTGAAAAGGGGTTGGTGCAAGTTAGGACACAGATTTGGATGACCTCAAGGAGGGGGTGGGTAAAGAATGTGGGAGACCAACAGCAGTGGAATAGTTGAACCCAGTGGGAACAAAGGCATGAATGAGGGCTCCAGAAGATGAGCTGAGGCACGGCGAAGTCAAACCATCTGTGGTCTTAGTGATGAACCCAATATGTAGTCAAAACGTCATGTTGGATTCAAATATGCCACCAAGGTTGCAATCAGTCAAGTTCAAACTCAACAGTGGCCAGCTGGAGGGGTGTAGTCACTGGCAAGGAAATGCAATTTGCAGTAGGGACTTCCCATATTACCCAGCACCCCATACTTGAGGTCATCCAAATCTCTTTGACTATGTCTTAACTTGCACCAACCCCTTTTCACTTCTCTCCCGTGTTTGCTGATCTACATTGGCTTCCTATCTAGCAATGGCTCAGAGGAAATTTCTGCCGATCCAGTACCGGATTTCAGATAGCCATTAGTTACACCATGCAGAAATAAAATTCAGTAAAAACAAATTCATCCGGATACCAAGATGAAATAAGATAACAATTCTCATGTTATTAGATTGATAGAATGGTGTTCCCAGTGTGCACAATTCCCTCATTTAATTCCAGGCAGCCATTACTGAACAACTAGGAGTTATTGCCATCTGCGTAGTCAGCTTCCAGTTCAGACAGACCACATGCAGTAGTGTTTCACATTGCTCTCTAGCTCAACCTACACAAAAACACATCCCACCAGGGAATGCAACATTGTGTGTGTCCCTGCCCTTTGCAATCAGTCAGCCAAAGAATGATACTGGTTTCTTCCTTTCTCCCTATATCTTTCTTTGTACCTAGCTTTATTTTTTGACAATTGCATCTATTTCTAGAACACAGAACCCTTTTATGGGAGAAGAAAAGGTGAATAAAATGCATCAATACTTTAGATGGTTTCAACTGTGTGTAAAAAGTAAAATTCCCCGCTCTGAATTTGGCCAAAAGGAAAAAATAAATCACTTCAACTCTGTTTCTTCGCTGGATGAAAGTTGAACTGAAGTCAAAATAGAGTATTTTACATTCATTCCTCTACTACTATATATCAGAACCACCGACATCTTCTGCTGCAACCTGTCCAAGAAAAACATAGAAAGGAAAGAGAATGTTTTCAGACCCTTAAGACAGTCACGCTATTCAGCTTAACTGTTGTGGTGGAGTTCACTTAAAGGAGTGCTGGTCTTGCACAAATATCTCTGAATTCTAGTATAAAGAAATCCTGGAACACAATATGATCGACAAAGATTATCAATACAAACTTTTAAATGCCAAAACATTTCAACTAGCCATTTATTGGCAAGATAGCTGTGTGCCACTCACCATCATTTGAACACCTTTCACAGGGACATTTTTGTAGAGCAGACAGATCTGTTTGCATCAATGGATCTTGGATTTCCTCTTCAATTCAATGTCATTCTGCACTCTTTCTCATGTTCTCATATTTAGGTCTGCTGCGCATAACTCAATATATGGGGGGCAACAAACAATGGCTGCTCTCAAGTGAATAAATGAAAAAGGGCCAGATAGGCCAAGATTGTTTTCCTTAGAACAGGGAATGTTAAGGGGTTACCTCATTGACATGTCCAAAATGATGAGGCACTTAGATAGGGTTGACAGGAAAGACTTGCTTCCCTTCACTGAGGTGTCAATTACCAAGGACACAGATTTAAGGTAATTGATAGGAGGATTAGAGGGACATAATCAAAAGCTCTCTCACCCAGAGGGTGGTGGACATCTGGAATTCACTGCCTAAGTTGGTGGTTGAGGCGGAAATACAACTCATTTGAAAAGGTACCTGGATCTGAATCTGAAATGCTGGATCCTGCAAGCTCATGAACCAGGTGCTGGAAAATTGAATTAAAATGAGCAGCTGGTTTCTTTTTTCTTGTTTTGCTCAATGCAGGCTCAATGGGCTGAATGGGCTCTGTCTGCACAATAATAATTTTATGGTTTTAAAGTGGCAGAACATATTCAGAGTGTACTTAGCAAGCATGTAGCATTGTAGGCTTCACATATATTAGGTATAAAAGAAGCAAAGTTATGCTGAATCTTTATAAAAGTTGTGTTAGGCCACAACCACTCAAGTATTGCATTCCATTCTGGTCACTACACTGAGTATGTGGGGATCTTCAGAGAACATATACAAGACTTGCCAGAATCGTTCAAGGGATGAATGATTTCAGCTACAATATTGGGTTGGAGAAGCTGGGTTGTTCTCCTTGGAGCAAAGCAGATTGAGGAAGATCAGATAGAGGTAGCAAAGATTGTAACAAGTAAGGGAGATAAAGAAAAGCTGTTGCTCTTAGCGAACTGTACAAGAACCAGGGGACATATTTAAAGGTTTGGGCAAGAGAAGTGACCGGGGGGGGGGTTGCATGAAAAAACTTTAATACAGTGAGTGGTAATAACTTGGGGCATCAGAAGTGGAGATGATCAATGATTTCAAAAGGAAGTTGGACGGTCATTTGGGGGAAATAAACATGCCAGGCTATGAGGATAGAGCAAGGCAATGGGACTTCCAGGACTGTTCTACCGAGAGTCAACTTGGAATCAATGTGCTAAATGGCTTTCTTGCATGTTCTAGTGACTCTATACATACAGTTCAGGAAAGAAAGTAAACAGGTGGATATTTTGAACATCGGATATTAAAACGTCTCCGGAGATGGAGCTTTTCTTTTTTCTTGAATCTTTCTCTTGATATGACCTGGTCAGGCTCACTCAAGCAATTTGAGGGCAATTTTTTTCTTTATACCAGGACATTTCGTCCAGTGATTACAAAACCAAGCCATGCTGATCAAAGCAACTAATCAAATGGGAGTGCGTTTCAGATTAAGTGATCAAAACAAATCATTCACAACAGAAGCAGCACTGTTCAGTAATTTTCTCTAAGGAAAAGAGGGGGAAAGTTCAAAAGGACAGTACCCCAACTTATTCACATCGGTGTAGACAGATTTTGACCGAGAACGCTTTGCAATTTGCCAATTTGTTAAAGGAGCAGTATTTCATATTTAAGATTGTGATTTCACCAATTTATAAATACATTGAATTTCCTTCAAAAATGTACTTAAGGTTCCAGCTACTCCCACATCACCACAATTTCTGGTGTTTGTGGGTGGAAGGAATTGTAATTGAGCAACATTCTACTTGCTTTGAAGCAGCTTTCTCTCTTCCAATCATTTTTCCAAGTAGAGATACCAGTGAATCAATACAATGATGGAACTTACTTGGTTCTTCGTCTATGCACTGCCTCAAAAGGGAAATTCCAGGCCTGTGTGCTTATCTTTAATTATTCAGGAAACCCACTGCTCCTTTAAAAATAATTGACTACTCTGAAAGTGGTATAACAATGTTGCTACCTCATTATACCTTCTCAATTATCAAACATCCTTAGAGGAAACAGTCTAACACAGGATTCCAAAAGTTTAGCAAGCACAGATCATGCAATGTCAATCATGGAGAATGAAAAGAAAGATGTGGACATTTGAAATATCACCGGGCACCAAATTCATTCAGTGGTTACATAATAGCTGTGATCTCAACAAGCCGGCTGAGTCCCAGAAATAATTTAGAATCCATATCCTTTCCATTATATTCTATAGATGCTTAAACTTTATAGTCAACTGCTATGCATAAAATACAAAGTTTTTTGTTACCTCTACAATGCAATATGAGCAATTCAACTCTTCAACATGGCTTCAAGATTCATTGTTTTGCCTCAACCCAATGAATTTCCCCTTCAGTCACAAAAACATTTGGTTTTGAGGAAATTTTCTGAAGGAGCTAACAAATAATACAATCCAAGGGACTTAGACCGATCACCATTTCAAAAGATTGCTTTGAATATTCAATGTGCATTTCAGACTCAAACTGGATAGGTGCAAAGATTAAACCAGAAAAGCAAACATTTTAGCCAAGAATGGGGTTTAATCACTAATATCTAAATGTGAAACAATTGATGCTGTATCATTACATTAGGTTTACAATAGGTATTATTTTTCCCCTGAATAGAGGGGATACAACACTGCTTTCATAACACAAGGTATTTTATCAACCTGACTCTCAACCTTCTATCATGAAGACCAGTGGATTTGTCTTTCCTGTCTCCAAGAGTTATGTGGCTTGCATGGTTCTACCAGGAGTTACACTCTTGCCACCACAACCTTCAGTATGACGAAAACATAAGCAGAACCATAGAAAATTACAGCTCAGAAACAGGCCTTTTGGCCCTTCTCGTCTGTGCCGAACCATTTTTTGCCTAGTCCCACTGACCTGCACTTGGACCGTATCCCTCCACACCCCTCTCATCCATGAACCCGTCCAAGTTTTTCTTAAATGTTAAAAGTAACCCCGCATTTACCACTTTATCCAGCAGCTCATTCTACACTTCAACAGCTTTAAGGGGAACTTTGCGAGTTTATGGGAGATTGTGCAACTGATGAGAAAATATTGAGCTCACAGGTCTGTTGACTGTGATCTCAATAAACAGACCATTACGGTGAGTCAGTCATGTCAACAAAGTATCCCCTTGCAGAATCACAAAGCATGTCCTTGGCTAACTTCCACCTGCGGTGAAAAAAAGGCCAAGGGGACAAAGAATAACCTTCTGCAATAGATGCTACCAGTGTAGAGCAAAGTTATTAGAATGAAATGTCTTTTTCTAGTAGAAAGCAATGGAAAAAAATAATTGCCTTATATACCAGTAGGTAAAACAGTCTCTACATTTAAACCCTTGGGGGAAAAAAGGCAGATTTAGAAGCTTCATAACGTTTCATGGAACATCCATTGAATTGATCACAATCGAATAAAAATAGCTTTGGGAAAAAAATTGGTAGCAGGAATAGTTTATCCACCAATGGGAAGTAATAAAGAGAGCTCTTGGGGGTGGGAGGCAACAGGTTAACATATTGCTCTCCTCTCCAGTTCGGAGATTTAGATGTGCTGGACAAATAAGCTCATCTTTGACAAAAGTTAAAGAAAAGTCTAGGACCAACACCAAGCATACGTATGTTTCATATGAAAAAGATCTGAAACCAGTTAAAATTAAGGAATATTGGCAATATAGTTCACAATTCTTGAGGTATGACCATTGTCGAGAAGCCACAGCCAAAACAAATAGGCCATTTGGGTGTAGTCAGCTGATCTTTCAATATAAAAAAGTACACGATTCTAGCTTTATACAAGTATTAACGTTAGTAAAACCACACTCAGAATACTCCAGCCAGTTTTGGTCCAATCACACAGTGGATGATTAGAGGCTTCAAAAATTCTAAAGGAGCACAAGAATGACTACCAACTGAAACAATCTTACAAACCCAGATAAGCCTAAATATAGCTGGGTCGATTCACTTCTAGGATGTGTAGACTTTGGGGTGATTTACTGTAAGTTTATAAATAAGGGTAAAGGCCTAACCTTTGTACCTACTGTTAGATTAGGAAAGACACAGTGACATGCATACAAGGATAGAATCAAGTTATATATTAGACAGATCTGCTTTTCCCAGAGGTTAGAACACCCAAGGAACAAATTGCCAGGTTGTGCAATAAATACTGACACTCTGCATTATTCAGAGGCAAGTTGGGCCAGTGACCACATCTTCCAAAATTGCAGATAAAATATCAGGCAATGTAAGCATGATCAATGTGGTTTTCTGGACTAGATATCATCACTGTTGGGGCGCAAGGGTGGATTTCCCAAATTGGTTTTGGGGTTTATCTGTGTTTTTGCCTCCCCCAAGAAATTGCTTGGCTAATAGTGGATTAAGGGATTGTTCAATGATATTTCAAGCTTCATGACTTTATGCAGTAGACTTGATAATCTTTTCCTGCATTTTCAAATATTGAACGTTCATATGGGTTAGAACAACTGGTCATTGTCCAATTGCACCACATTGGGATGCTTTAAGTAACCAGTATAAATACAGCACTAAACTAAAATGGTGTCCAGTCAACACCTTTGAAACTTCAAATCTCCATAATTATAGTTGTGAAATAGAAAAGAAAGTTTATTTATTAGTGTCACAAGTAGGCTTACATTAACACTGCAATGAAGTTACTGTGAAAATACGACTTCGATGCAGTTTCTAAATTTACATTCACACATTAAATATGGAGAAATCTATTCCCTACATCTGGGCAAAATAATTCTTCATCCTTCTAGGTTGGATTACATGCCTTTACGAGAGGTTTTAAAATCAGTTGATGGTACATGAATTGCACATCTGCATTTAAAGCAACTAAACCTCTACACAAGTGACACGTTCAGTCACTTTATAATTGATTGGCACACTCAATAGTTCAACTTAGATTTTAGACTCAATGCCACTTCTTTAATTAAACTTATATGTACTTGCTTTACTGTGCTGTTATGATCAAAGGTGAGGCAGGCTGTTACTCTTATATGATGGGACAAAATAATGAGTTCTCAGAAAAAAATGACAACTATCCCAGTCTTGAGTGACAGGCAACAGTGGCAAGCCTGTCAAAATTTCAGATTTGCAACTATTTATAAAATAGTATTATATACAGAATATGCCACAGGAAGCTCTGAACGTGATGTTTATTTGCAATGAGCATAAACAGAATTCCTTCCCAAGAAGAACTTTAAGCACCAAGTTGCTTATGCAACACATGAATTCAGGTTTTACTGTTGAGAATTTAGAAACTTACCTTGTGTTTTAGAGTTGACATCTATCCAGCTTCCAAAACAATATTACGAACCAGGATTACTAGGTTGGAAAATGCACATGACTGTTACATCAGTGCTCTGGTGCTCATAGCTGCAACAGCTTCATGAAGCCAGCAAGCCATTTGGTTCTGATACTACTGTTTGCAGCTGGGAATTACCATTGACCAGAAACTGAACTGAACCAGCCATATAAGTACTATGGCTACAAGAGCAAATCAGAGGCTGGGAATTCTGCAGCAAGTAACTCATCTTCTGACTTCTCAAAGCTGTCCACCATCTACAAGGTGGAAGTCATGGAATACTCTCCACTTGCCTGGATGCATGCAGTTCCAACAACACTGAAGAATTTCAACACCATTTAGACCAAAACAGCCAACTTAATTGGCTTAACCATCACCACCAATGCCCAGTGGCAGCAGCATGTACCACATGCAAGGTACAGTGCAGCAACTCACCAAGGTTCCTTTGACAGCATTTTCCAAATCTGTGACCCCCTACCACATAGAAGAATATGGGCAGCAAATGCATGGGAACAAGCCACATAGCATGCTGACTAGAACTATATCACTATATTTACTGTCGATGGAACTCCCTAACAACACTGTTTGTCCCTACACCACATGGACTGGAGTGATTCAAGAAGGCAGCTCACCACATCTTCTCAAAGGCAATTAGGCATGGGTAACCCACATCCTATGAAGGAATAAAAGCAATCTGCGTGTTTGTGTGTGAACAAACGAGTGTTTGAATCCTTTCCCAAAGTAACTACAGCAAAGATTTCAGTCAGAACCCTCTCTTGCCTGCGCATGAATAAATCTCATTGCATGCCGTTTTGGATAATCACATTACAGGCTGCATTATTCACATTCCCATGAGCGACAACTTCACTGCACTCTGGGAACAAAGTTCATTAAAAAACAAAAACATAGATGGCCATTCAGCCCATTGTCTATCTGGTCAAAAAACCTATGCCCTAATCTCATTCTCCAGCCCTTGATCAAGAGCCCTGTAGGTTACAGTACTCCAAATGCATATCAAAGCAATCCTTTTCATCCCCACGCCTCCATTATTCTCTGGGCAAAATTTCTCAGTTTTCCTCTAATTTCCCCATCAATTACTTTAAATTGTTGACCTCCCAGTTAAGGGAAACAGATCCTTCCTATCTAGGTCCCTGATAATTGTTTTTAGAGTTTATTTATTAGTGTCTTTAGTTACTGTGAAAATCCGCGAGTCACCACACTCCGGCACCTGTTCGGATACATAGAGAATTTAGCATGTTCAATTTCGGACTGTGGGAGGAAACCCACGTAGACACGAGGAGAACATACATTCTTCGCACAGATAGTGACCCAAGCTGGGAATCGAACCCAGGTCCCTGGCGCTGTGAGGCAGCAGTGGCTAACCACTATGCCACCGTGCAGTTTAATACTGCAATTAAGTTAGGCGATGTTCAAACATTACTGCATTCATTTCTTACTTGCTCAAACTTCACACTAAATCTCAGATACCTACCCAGTGCAAAAGCAATCTACAGATATTCGGCATATTTGCAACTTTTCAGCACATTAATCTGCAGAACAGACAGGAGGAATTCCCCATCACCCCGGCAAGCAAAAAAAACATCCTGCCACTTCATGAAAAATATAAGCAGATCCTATAAACTGTGTTAACCAATTCGGCCTCATTTTTCTTTTGACTATCTTAAAAATGAATGAATTTCGTGCTTGTGAAAAAAACATACACACGAGAAAAATGAATGCCACTGAAAATGTAGGATGGAGAATGTTACAGGTATATTGTACTTACATGTATAACCTGAGTAGGGACAGAAGTCTGAAGAACATCAAGTATTTCATTCAGCAGAGAGTTGTCCTTCAGAAGCAAAAGACAGTGAGAGAATTGACACAAATGTCAGCAGGGACCTGCAGTCTCAACTTATTACTTATCACTGCATGAAGGGATCAGTGTAGGTCAGAGTAACTCTATTTTTAATTGTAATATACAAAAAAGAACTGTTAAGTGCTCTCAACTTACTTGATTACATCCTGGTCAATCCAGAAGGGCAGCATTCCAGAAAATGTTTTACAAATTCTAAATACTCCATATATAATCTCTCTCACGTTTCAACGAATTGTCCAACAAATATATTACTCCTTTGCTCCCAAAAATGCATTACAAAAAATTAGAAAAGCTCATGACCTTCTCATTAGAAATGGTAATCTAAATTAAAGTCATTTCTTAACTCGCCTGATCAAATTATAGTCTACTCCAATACTATAAAGCGGTTTTCCAGGAAAAATGTAATTATCTAATAACATTAACTATAGTTACGAAATAGGAATTGGGACAAAAAAATTTAAATTTTCATAATTAAGTTACTTTCAGTTGGGAGCAGGCTACAGCAATTACCTTTGGTGGGAAGGAGCAGGAGGATGAGAAGAAATGAAACATGGCAATCTCCAATTACTCTTAGCCAATGCTCTTCTCAAGTTTAATTACCAAGGCCAGAGAACTCTGCAAGGGTCACCCAACTCACTCCACAGAGTACAATGGGACAAAGTGCATTATATTTGGATTTAAAGACTTCATCATGACAGAGTACAATAATAGAATCAACTAGAATTTGTTGAGAACAGTAGATACCAAAATAAAAAGATTTTTTGCAACCATTAGGAGACTAGCTTGGTTTAGTAACCAGAAAACCTGCTGTCCATTGTCAGGGCACAACATAAACAACAAATGGGTTGACAAAAAACACCCGACAACCAAATACTCTTACAATTTATTTATTCAACAGGGGTCTTGTGGAATCTAGCACACATGAAACAGCTATGCACATCTTAACTTTCAATCAAACCAAGTCACAATTAGTTGTTTCTGTATAAAATTTTTAGCTCAACATTTCTTGAAGTTCAAAATTACAGGATCAGTGAAAACAAGCGGTCAAGAAGTTCCATAGTTACTGTCATCACGTAGATTTCAACTGCAAGTTAAACTCTCCATTCCTTGTACACAAAATATCAAAACAAATTAACCAGGATGATGTAAACAGCAAGAAAAACCATAAGACATGGTCAAGGAATTGGTTGTGCACTCAAACTCAGTTTCTATTAAATGGGGCATATGTTATCAGACATTCAAATCTCAACAATTGAAACTATGAAACCTATTAACATGTCACAAAAAGGAGATTCAGTTTTGACAACAGTTAAGTACCCTAAGTAAATGGCTTGAATGACTACCCCTCCTTTATCCCCTTCTCCCAATTCCCACCTTTCCAAACCTAGAGATTAATGACCTCTACCAAATTTGGAATGCATGTTTTAAACTTTTACAAACCCTGTACATGCAATTGTTTCCAGCCAAGTAACAACCCGATGAATGGCTTATAGATTCAAATGTATTAGGAAGGCAGAAAAGGATGACTGAAACAGTGAAGATGAGATACCAGTAATAATTTCATAGTAGTCGTACTAACATTCGTATTTTGTATGCTTAGTTCATGCTCCTTCGTTTTTTTTTGGGGGGGGGGGGGGGGGGGGGGGGGGGAAGGAGGAGGCGAGAAGAGAGAAAGAGTGAGGGAGACAGCAATGATTGCTGAGCTTTTTTTAAAAAAAATTCAGTTGTTAGCTTTCTCACCTCACCTGGCTGCACACCACACGTAAAATAATAGGTCAGCATGACGTCAAGCGCTTTATAGCTTACTAAGTCCTTAAATTAGTCAGGCTGAATCTCCTGAAAACACGAGATTCTGAAGAAGTCTGTTTTAGTACTATTGGCCAGCTCACAAGTCTCATTCCCAACACAAGTTGTTAATCATTTCTAACTCTAAGGCAGCAGTTCATCATTATTCCGACTATGTGGCAATGGCTGTCCGATTTTTGCCTGGAAGGCTCCACTGGCAAATAAATGAATGGAAGTAATGACCTTGACTGGCACAGACAATGCTGTTCCTTTGGTGCAAGTGGACTGTAGAATTTCAGCCAGAAAGTGGTATAGCTGCCCAACTCCCTCCAGGGAAGACACAGTCTTCTGAGGTATTGAAATGCAGAGAAATCCAAGACCTAACAAGCCGTTTTCAATGGGTTAGTGTGGAAGAGAGTTGGAAAGAGTGTTGTGGTTCCTTGCACAACAAATCAGGAACACCTACCAACATTCAGGTCATGCTCTCCCACTCCCCCAAACCAGGACACAGACTGGGAAGTCAGCAATCACACCAGGTAGCACTGAAATAACTGCTACTTTAATTCATGCTGACCAAAATTGTAACTACAGCTTGCACAGTGCCAAAGATTACAGGCCAGTTTCAAACCCTGCTGCCTTCTCCCACAACTGAAATGATGGATTATCCTAATCAAGTATTTTCAATCATAGCAGAATGATAGAACACAAGACAGAAAAAACAGGACAGCCATGCACTTCCCCCTCAAAATAGTGATCCAGTAAGAGTTTTCACCAGTGGCACTAAATAAACACGACAGATCAGCCAGACTAATATAACAGGGATATAATTCATGGCTTAAGGTCAGAGTAAGAAGTCTCACAACACCAGGTTAAAGTCCAACAGGTTTATTTGGTAGCAAATACCATAAGCTTTCAGAGCACTGCTCCTTCGTCAGATGGAGTGGATATCTGCTCTCAAACAGGGCACAGACACAGAAATCAAGTTACAGAATACTAATTAGAATGCGAATCTCTACAGCCAGCCAGGTCTTAAAGGTACAGACAATGTGGGTGGAGGGAGCATTCAACACAGGTTAAAGAGATGTGTATTGTCTCCAGACAGAACAGCTAGTGAGATTCTACAAGTCCAGGAGGCAAGCTGTGGGGGTTACTGATAATGTGACATAAATCCAACATCCCGGTTTAGGCCGTCCTCATGTGTGCATCATGACTACCTTAAGGTCATATCCAGCTGCAGCAGCAGCAAACTCATAGGTTTACCTCAATGGTATCAATTTAGTAAACAATATTTTGTCAAATAAAATATGTAGTCGTAATGTGATTTGACAGCTATTAATGCTTGAAATTTGTAGAACTACTACTGACGGACAATGATATTCCAGCCTCAAATGACAAGCTATTTAAATATGTGGCTCTCAAGATAAACAGGGCAAAAAGGACATCATGATCAATGCCCAATTATCCTGCACCTACGCAAGGGCCCCCTCAGAAGCATGCTTAACAGTTCCATGTGACTTTGTGGATGTCATTAAAACTGATAATCTCAGATTACTGATGGCACCACTTTCTATGCTGGTTAACTCTTCAGCTGAAAGACAAACAGATGAGTGCAGGCAATAAAGCAGAAATCAAACAAAAACTTGCATTAATATAGCACCCTTAACATAGCACAATGTCCTAAGAATTTCCACAGGAGAAAGAAAAATCGACATCAAACCAAGAGACGATATTAGCACAAATAACCAAATGCTTTCGTCAAGGAGGCAAGTTTCAGCTGTCTTAGAGAGAAATTGAATGACCAAATAGGATCAACAAACTGAATGGCCTAATTACACATTCCCCATGACTCCACTCAAAGGGAGGATCATCTACATTTATACACACACATACAGCTCAGTTAATAAAATCAGATAAAAATGCCTTGATCATATTTTCTAGTAATCAGCTATCACAAGACCCTTCTTTAATTAGGCAAAAAACACAACCTTTCCAGGTGAACCCCGCCTCCCCACCCCCAACTAATTACATGCAGCATGATCAGGTCTCTGCATACGGTTCCACAGGAAAATTGCTGGAGGCAGTTAAAGCGTGATTTTAAAAGAGAGTACAAATAAATCTTGCCACAAATTGCTGCCCTATTCATATTACAGGAAATACTCTGGACAAACAAATTTTAAGCTCACATCAGGCTTCAAATTACATTGGAAGTCCTTGAGCTAAATATTACTAGCAGATATTCTCATGCCTATTCCTCCTCTATCCATCAGAAGAGCAATTTAACTGTCATCCTCACCAACAAAGATGTCACTGATAGACAGGTACTTGGGATTCCCATTCCAAGATGATAATCCTGGTTCAACCACAACAGGGCACAGTTCACAATAATGTACTACCACTGCCCAAAGCCAGGATGCACAGAAGGAAGCAGGTTGAACAGGCAGTACTTCAAATATTACCATCTCATTGCCAGCTCAAAGTTTTGACTACTTTTATTGAGGCTATCAAATTGAGACAAAATTATACAAATTACACTAATTTAATCAGTCAACTATTACACAAATTAAATTTCTGTAGATTTCACTATCCATTTATTTCTCCCCACAGTTCTGCATAACAGAATTGTATAGGGTTTTCATTCTCATTACGAGAATGAAAACCCTATACAATTCTGTATGCAGAACTGTGGGGAGAAATAACTAAGACATCACTTTCAACAGTTATCCTGCACATGCACAATAAACATCTTGGAACAGTAACACCACAATGAAAGCACAGACAAATGACCTCCCCCACTGTGCACCCCGCAGCATCCAGCTGAACCATCAGTGAAGGGCACTTTTGAAGGACTCCTCAATGGAGTCCTGCCAAACACTGCCTGCAAGTGAACAACAAGCATCCTTACAAACTGCACCAGTTAATCACCATAACATGGTGTCTATGAGGTGATCATTGGAGAAATTGGATTTTAAAATTTTAAAAAGTCATTGGTAAATTTTGCTGTAGTCAGAAACAGTAAACTGTGAAATTCAGCAAGGACTGATATACAAACACGATCCCCTTTCCTTCACCTGTCCAAATACACCATCTGTATAGAAAATGGCAGATCTCAGTGCCAAAGAACCAGAGCATTCTCAATAACTGACAGAAATGAAGTAGACACTGCACAACAGCCTGCGACAATTCTGGTGGTAAGAAAAACTTAGAACCAACTGAGAGACATGCAAAAGGTGCTGCATTTAAAAGGTGGTTAACTGCATATCCTTTCAACCAATGAAAAAAAAACATAGCTCATAGCATCCGGAGAGAAATAAATCAGGGACCAAAAAATACATAAAAAGAAAATCGCAAACTCTTCAGCTTTTAAGTAATTCTAGTTCAACCAGGTACATGAAACGTTAAAAACAAGTAACGAATGCAAGAGGAGGATAAAGTCAGCTCATTTCTTTCAGCCAGCTCACGTGGATATAGCCAATTTTTAAGCCAAGCACCCCTCAATGTTTCCGCCTCCATCAAGCAGTAAATTCAGCCAAGGTGGAATAAGCTTTGGAAAATCTGAGCATAACCAGAAAGGCTTTGCTCTGCACATATTAAATGTGCAAATAGCTTCAATAGTTTAAAAGAACTGTGAACCAATTTGCCCCAAATGATTTTCCCCCATTCCCAATTCAGTTGAATGTTATCCATGGATAGGGATGTCTCTGCTGTGAAATAAAATGCATTTCCACTTTGGGATTCCATGGTGTCTAAAGAATGAAATTTCTTGTATTCTGCTACAACCTGCCTTAACCACAGCCAAAAATAAACAAAGGGGAAAGGCATTCTCAACTAAACATTTACCATATCAATTTTGTATCATCTTAAACTGTCACGTTTTGCCTCTGATGTGGAGTTGCCAGCATTGGACTGGGGTAGGCACAGTAAGAAGTCTCTCAACACCAGGTTAAAGTCCAACAGGTTTATTTGGTAGCATGAGCTTTCGGAGCGCCACTCCATCAGGTGAGTGCCTTCACTCACCTGATGAAGGAGCGGTGCTCCGAAAGCTCGTGCTACCAAATAAACCTGTTGGACTTCAACCTGGTGTTGTGAAGTTGTGCCTCACTTGAATTATCAGTCCACAAACAAGAAACACCCAAATCATTCCACTTTCACCTTAGTCAGCAAACGAAAATCTATTCCCTTTCTTCGGATTGAAGGAAGGGTACATTAAATATAAAAGAATGGTGCATTTTTACTTTTGTTTAAAGGGTCCAGAAAGAACAATTGTATAGTTTAAAGATCACACTCACTTGTGTTGGTTCTTTAAAAAAGCTACTCATTTAGTTCCATTTTCTCCACCTATTTCACAATCATGATGCTAGGAAGAAGCATTAAAATACAGTATCTAACAGGCTATGATTTACATCATTCTTGCAGCTACAGAAATGGTAACAAGTCTTAGAAAGAGTTTAATACAATTAAGATCCTTGGTCTGGCCGGACCCAGATCCAGTCAGGGACCTATAATGTTTTGTTGAAATTCAAGACAGTTGCTTTTGTAATAAGGTCACAAGATTCCATGAGTTTTGAACAAAATCAGCTTTACTACACAAGCTCAGAAAGATAAAACTTACAATACGCATCATATGTGAAGCAACAGACAAACTGTGGTCAAACACACTACTCTACAAAGTAAATGACATGTGCAACCAAAACAGAGTCCAAAGATTTCTCAATAACCCACTCAGACGTCAAACACCAAGTCAAATAATCTCATGAAACTGTCTCGAGGGATTTCAACTTCAACTTTGAAGATCTCTCCTTGGAATTCACTCCAAAAGTCGCTCTCACTCAGACGGCTTTAACATCATTCATTTCAAAAGGTTTCAATGTCGGCTTCTGAGATTCCTTCTCACTGGATTCCTGGGTACACAACACCAGCTTACAAGCACACTTTCAGATCTACGGCCATGCCAAACAGAACACTACTGCTCCAAAGAGGTACCTTTGCCCAAACATCACAATGCCTGCTTCCTACATCTCTAACTTAACTAGGACCTATTTCTGCCCCTTTTGTTTCAGAGACATTTTTCAGCTGGCAGATTGCCTCAAACTGACTGCCTCAAGAAAATCTGCTCACTGACCCTTGAACGGATGCCTATCTGAACACTTCTAGAGGGTCCCACCCTAGTTACTAGGCAGCAACCAACGTAGTGAGTGAAACATTCTGCACCTTAAATACTACTACATACTGCTAACTTAGTGCCCAGAAACACACTGTCTAGAATTCATAACATCTCAAGCATTTGAAGTTATTCGATACATCCCTGTAATGCCAATTCTACTACAAACAGCAATACACAAAACAGAGTCACAGCTTGGAGTACTGAATTACCCATGTATAACATTGAGAAATATCCCTGTTCAAAATAAAGTAAATATTTAACAAGTTCATTTCATTTGTTAGTCAAATATGGTTGGAACATTTTAAAACGCAGTTAATAAATCCAATATTTTCATAAATTGTTGAAAATTTACTTGAGTTAACGGGCCTCAATAAATAAAATTCAACAATGAAATGTTTTGGACTTTTAAGTAAACAATGTGGACATTTAGAATCTCGAAGACATATCAATGTAAACAATGTTGAAAGAAGTGGTTTGCTTTGAATGATGGTTTGGGCTTTGATTGAGGCATCTTCACAAACATTTGAGATGTTTGTCCACTGCTTTACAGTTGGATAATCAAACAGTTCTACTTTTAATAAATAAATAGTCTCTATGGTCAATAGAATCTCCAGAATTTAAAATGCAGAGCTGAGAGACTGAAGGGAATTGATGAGTAAATTATTTTTAAGTCAGATCAATGGTTCATGATATTTTGCCAAATTACTGAAAATTAAATAGATTTCATGTCATACCCAGCACAAGAGTCAGTTTTAATCACTTGAAGCCCTTCTATTCAAGATTTCCCTCCCCATACATCAATCCAAACCCAGCAGCATATTGCCAAACTAATCTGCATCCAGTAATTGAACTGACACTTGTGCCACTGTAGGCCAGTGTTGACATGTTGGTAAGATTCAGGTGTTTGTAAAGATACCCTGGTACATTTATCGAAAATGTAAATTAAATCAGTGTAAAAGCAAATTACCAGCCAACAAAGCAATCAGTAAGAGAGCTATACAGTAAAGAGGATTTAAAGCAGCACTAGAGTGGGAAAAGGAAAGAGATTAAGAAATCTGAAGAACCCAGCCAAAAATGACCAGACTGAAGACAGTAGATGTATGCCTGGAGGGAGGGAGGAGCTGTTTGCAACAAATCTTTGAGAGGGTATTTTGCAGAAATTTAATCAGAACACAAAGATGTTGTATGGTTGTGTGATTGCTGTGACAACAGGACAGGTTCTTCCCCACCCAAATTAACTACAAGTTACATATTAGAGTATCTCTGCATTCCAATTGTCCTACATATTCAACATTGAGTACAGTACAAGCACTACCACCCCTCAAAATAACTGAAGATTCTCACCCATTTAGATAGCACGTTCTTACACTTATTCCAAATGCCTTCAATACAAATGCCATCCCCAATGATTCAGCCAACAGGTTAACCCCACAGCTGGAAAACTAATAAAGCTAAAAATAAATATATTAAAAGTATACAATTGCATTTCCTCATAATACAAGAGTGGCATACACTAGAGAGATTGTCACAGAACAGCTATACTTAACACCTCACTGCCCACACATGCCATCCTGCAGATCTAACACTGCAAAGGAACACCTCCAGATTTTATTCATATTAAATCATTTGCATCAGCAAAAAATGTCACTTACATAAGAAAGTCACGAGCACAAGTTTATTTGGCATCTCCTTTTCAAGTCTAGCTACAAAAGTTAGATAGTATTGACCCTCCACCACATGGGTGGCAATTTCAATCAATTAAAATGAAATATACAAATCGCCATTTTATTTTCTTTCCACTCCCAAAAATTGATCAACTCCATCACTCCTCAAGACACTAAATCACATACCTCTGGTAGTACACTAGTACCTTGTCCAATTGACCACTCCATGCATAAGCTCGAGCAAAAGGTCAGTTTGGATATTTGAGCACACAGACATTGAAAGAGGAGTGAAATTCTGGTCTCATCCCACACCCACACAAACATTCTTCCACAATGTTCACTGGATAGCAGTTAGCCCTTGCACTGCGCTGATCTAACTTTCCAAAAACAATCAGCCATGAGATTTTAACCATCCAAATTCTGCCCCTGCTGAAATCAACTAATTCCATGCAGACCAGGAAGTGGACCAAGAACTTTTTCAATGTGGTCTTTGCAATTTGGTGTTACACTAAAGCTATCAGAACAAACAAATTTTAGTATTGATAGTTTAAATAACTGATTCCAATTTGTCAGTTGAAAGTTAAACAGCTTCAATACAGTAAGACTAAGTATTGTTTCCATCATGTTAACATGCATTACTCCTCAGTTACCAGTCCTTGTCACAAGGTAAAACATTAATTGCCCAATGCTAACAAGCCACCCAAATCTTAAAATCAACATTGAAACAAGTAACAGAAATGTATTCACTGGCACTTAAATGTTGCATTATTCCCTACTCTTTAGGATAATTTAAAGTATGTCTTTAAATCCTCTTAATTCATTGTAAATTAGCTAGATAAAGATTTCACCATAAAATTTATGTTCTGCACAGGATGCCCCATTAAAATATCAGATTAGGAGAAAAGTATAGTGCTATTGCAACTTGGAGTGTAGTTTTTCTACTTTACAGGCACATTTAAAAATGCATCATCTTAGCAAACAAACAGAGTACACACACACACATTCTAGTTTGTCACTGGACTAGTAATCCCAAGACCCAGGGTAATACTCTGGGGACCTGGGTTCGAATCCCATAGCAGATGGTGAAATTTGAATTTAATAAAAATCTGGAATTAGAATTCTAATGGCAACCATGAAACAAACCATTGTTGTAAAAACTCATCTGGTTCACTAACGTCCTTCAGGGAAGAAAATTTGCCATCCTTACCTGGTCTGGCCTGGCCTAAATGTGGCTCCAGACCCACAACAATGTGGTTGACTCTTAAATGCCCTCTGAAATAGCCGAGCAAACCACTCAGTTTAAGGGCAATTAGGGATTTGCAATAAATGCTGGCCCAGCAAGCAATGCCCCTATCCCCTACATGAATAAAAGTTTTCTAGTACTGATAACAGGTAAACTGATCAAAAGTTATGCTGTAAATGCAAATTGATTTTTTTGAGGATCACATGATTGTAAGTGTTAAATATTGACATCATAATTTAAACCTAAAACTTAGATGTCCAGATGTAATTATGTGCTTAGGATGTTATCTATACCTCTCAACTATTGCCTGATTCATTTTAGTCAACATATTACAACATAACAAAAGATTGCAGCCCTGACAATTCCAAAATATTAAAATACAGGTTCACACATGCTTTCCTATAGTGTTAGGGCATGAAAACTAAATCAGCATGCTCCAATGGGCGAGTATACATGAATTTAAATGCCTGGCAGATTTAATCCAAATTTCTACCAATTTCAGGTTGACTCTTGCAATCACATTTGTACTTTCATGGTCAGGTGCATTAGCATAGTGCTTGCATTACTGGGCAATGGCCTTAATGAATAATCTGAAAACATTAATTCATATCCCATTACAGCAGCTGCAGAATTTATTTCAGTTAATTAAATAAATCTAGAATTTAAAAAAAGTATCGGTAATGATGACCATGAAACAAACAATTTCAACTCAAATGGCTCAATAATGTTCTTTAACTTTAGCTGTCCTTACCTGGTCTGACCTACACAAGGCCTCAGGCCCCAGCAATATTGTTGACTCAAACCTGCCCTCTGAAATGGCCTAGTGAACCATTCCGTTGCACCTAATCACGATGACAAACTGCACCAGTTCAAGGCCTGACAAACCACTACCTTCAAGTGCAATTAGGCTGACATCCAGCTCTTTGCCTTGGCAACTAGGGATGGGCATAAATGCTGGCCAGCCAGCCAAGGCCATGTCCCACAATTGAATTTTAAAAATTACATTGACAGAAGGCAAAAAAGGATTAGATGAACAGATGCACATCCATGAATGAATAGATTTTAAAAATCTTTAGTAATAGTTCAAAGAAAAGAGCTCTAGTGAATTTGAGAAACCTAGTGTATCCTTGCTTGGCCAGTATACATTCACAAAAAGAACAACTTCAGTTCAGATAATTCAATCCAACCCAGTTGCTAGATATCTCAGAGTATCACTGGCTATTAGACAGGATGTGGAGATGCCGGCGTTGGACTGGGGTAAACACAGTAAGAAGTTTAACAACATCAGGTTAAAGTCCAACAGGTTTATTTGGTAGCAAAAGCCACATAAGCTTTCGGAGCCCCAAGCCCCTTCTTTAGGTGAGTCACCTGACTCACCTGAAGGAGGGGCTTGGGGCTCCGAAAGCTTTTGTGGCTTTTGCTACCAAATAAACTTCTTACTGTATTAGACAGGAGCCATTTGTGCCAGGTGATAGGCAATGCACATATTTCACAATCAATTAACTGCCCAGAACAGCAAACAACTTGCACTTATACATGTCATTTAACATAGCAAAATGTCCAAAGATGTTTAACAAGAGCAATAATAAAAACATTTTTGACATGGGGGCCACAGAAGGAGAAATCAGAACAGATGATCAAAAGCTTTATGACAGAGGCAAGTTTTGAGGGGCAGCATAAAACAGGCAGGAGATGTGGAAGGGTTTAGGGAAGGAATCAGAAATGCATGGCCAAGGCAGCCGAAGGTACTGCAATGAATGTGGAGCGACTGAAATTAAGGATGCGCAAGGGACCAGAAGCACGGTAGATCCCAAAGGGTAGCAGGACTCAAGGAGGATGCAGAGATAAGGAGGGGCCCCCAGGCCCTGGAAGAATTTGAACATATGGATGAGGATTTTTTAAATTGAAAGTGCGTTGAACAGGGGGAAGATCAGCAAGCGCAGGGGTGATGTGCGAATGAAATTTGAAACTAAATTGCAGTCACTTTTGGATGAGCATAAGTTTATGCAGGGTGAAAGATGGAATACCAGCCAGGAGTACATTGGAATAGTCAAGTCTAGTGGTAACAAAGGCATAGATGAAATTTCAGCAGATGAGCCAAGGCAAGGTTGCAGTCGAACAATGTTAGAGGCAGAAGGAGGCAGTTTTGGTGCTGAATACGTGGTTGGTTAACTCATCATAATCGGCTTGCTCAAAGGGCCTGCTCAGCTTGAGAGAGTCATTGGCAAAAGAAACAGTGGAGGACAGTTTATGGTGGGGACCAAAGGCACGGACTTTAATTTTCCCAATGTTTAGTTGAAGGAAATTTTATCTGCCATTGGATATTAGCGAGTAATGTGGCAAATCAGATAGCTGAAGAGCTCAAGGAGATGGTGAAGAAACAGAATTCAGCGTCAGAGGCACAAATGTGAGACTAGATCTATTTTCAGACATCACCAAGAGTTAGCATGACAAGCAGAAGGGATCCAAAAATAGATCCTTGCAGACCCCCAAGAAAGCAAGAGTGGAAACAAAAGCCAGTGCAGCTGATTTTCTAATACTAAATAGTTAAGAGTGGAACAAATTAAATAAAATTCCGACATATGAGCAACCAGGCTAAACTTAGTATCCAATGTACAAGTTTTCACTCCCAATTTAACGCAGGCTATATTTTATCAAATCAGCAAATGAGGCAGCAATCCAGCAAAACAAAAAATTACTTCAATACTGAAAAACAGTATACAACTACTGTGGATAGAATCTTTCCAGGAGACACCCAAACAGAATCATATATTGGCTTTGAAGGAAGACAATTGCATGTGCTCAGTCCAATGCTAACGTGCATTATATAAGATGTATGGAACCTCTTCACATAGGGCTAAGAGAGTACAGTCGTGCAAGAGAATCCCGAGCATCATTCTCATTTCTGCAGAAATTTCAAGAGTGCAGTTTTGACAAGGGCTTGACATCCAATTCTTCGCCTTGTCAATTAAATCGGCAGAAGTCAAACCAGATCAGATAAACAGGTACGCAAATACTGCTACATTATTGAAGATAACTTCAGCTGTTGAAAGTTTCAGGTAGTGATCCAAGAAATAGCCTTTTATGCCCCAGTTACACCAACTGGTCACTAGTTTATTACTACAATGTGACTATTTACTGGAACCTATTCTGTAAACACCATCTTTAAATATTATTGCATTAGTTAACATATATTTTCATTAGATCAGTCTACCTTACCACACGCTTACCTCTGTACTAGGGCTAAGGCTGATAGGGAGTGCCTCCGACGTAACAGTTGTGCTTGGACGGTTGGAAATATCCCAGTTATGGACTGCTGGAATTATGCCAGTTGTCTTTTGAGCAAGAACCGGTTGATTATCCAGCAATGACACCTCATAAAATTCCTGAATATCTGGAAAACAAGAACATGTATCTAGAGTCCACAACCAAGTTAGAAGGCACATACTGCAGGAATCTCCAAGTTTCCAACAATTCCCCAATAACACTCTCATTATCTTTATTCCAGTCATTATGAAATAATCCAAACTTCATGAGTTAAGAACCAAAGCTAAATTGTTGAGTCATTACCAACATGTTTTTTGAAAACACTTGCACCCCTAAAACAAACAAATCTCAAGGACATTTTGATATTCAAAATTGACACTGCACCTGGTTTCAGTGCCGATCTATTGGGACCAGCACTTTACCTCTTAACAGTAAAACCACAGAATGACACTGAAGTTATTAGGATTTGAACATTGATGTTTGCAGAGAAAGGCAGCTAGAGATCTACATAGCTGCACTTGTGTAAAATTGTCTTGAGCATCACAATGCCAAATATGAAGTATTAAAATTGTGATCCTTTAATACGGCTTTATTTTAATTTTCAAGACTTGCCCTTGGGGTAGGGTTCTCCTATAAATACTATTCTTCATATGGTGCCACTCATTGACTAAGCTAACAAAGTACTCAAGCTGTTGGTGGCAAAGTAGTAATAAAATGTTAAACTTACAAAATTAAAACAAAAAAATTCGCAAACTTTCAAGCAGGAGGCACAAGCTTAGCCCACTTGGAGTAAAAATGCCCATAGGTTTCTGCCTCCTCCACTGTGAACAATAGTCAAAATTCCCTCATTATTCTCAGCTGAGCCAAGAACTTTCTGCAAATGCTTTAATCAAAATTGTGCCAGTCAGCACACCAAGTGATCAAGCCACACATTCAAACAGGCTGCTGCAGAGACTGACAAAGTCAAAAGGTTTTCTTTAAAAAGTCACTCCAAACTGAGAAACAGCTGAAACTTTAGAAATCTTGTTTACCAAACAGTCCTATTATCATGCTGAAATGGGCACTGAACTTGCATTCACACAATACCTCTCATGTCATTAGGATGTTCCAAAGCACTTCACAGCCAATGAGTTACTTTTGAAGTGTATTCATCGTTACATCGGCTAACAGTAGCTAAATTACACAGCAAAATCCTGTTTTGATGTTGGTTGAGAGATAAATTTTTGATTAGTATGCAGGTTCCCCTGAATACTTGTATTCATTTTAATACAAGTATTCAAGGAAAAAAGAGCATTCGATGCACTTGTTCAAATAATGCCTCTAGATCTCAAATGGACAGGTCTTGAGATTAACATCTCAATCAAATATGTAACAACTCTCTCAGTGCCTCACTGCATTTAAGTGCCTCCACACTACTATGGTGTAAAGCTGGATTTGGTGCCCAATTTTTGGAAAAAATAATATCCCATTGGCTCATAGCCCTGCACTAGATTTTCCATCTGTTGACATTTTCAAGTAATAATTGTACTAGATTTGCTCATGTGAAAAACAACAATTTAAAAGGCTAGATTTTCTGACAATGAGCGAACATAAAAGAAATAGTACTGATCCAAAACTTAGTCAATTTTGTTTGATAGGTAGAAACTGGGATCAGCCATGATCTCATCTTTATCCTGCTTTATTTATTGACCCAACTCTCACTGGAAAACACCAACTCCAAGCCCATAAAAATCTGCCATGATCAGGATTTTACTGAACAGACATCCTTAGCCTGCCTCAGTGATTTTAGATGTTCTGGACTAGCTTTCCTGCCTACCTTTCCATGCTGCACACACAACATTGTGCGGACGGTGCTTATTCCATCTGTAAATGCAATACTGAACACTGCTATGGTGGTATGTTTAAATCTTCCTTTTCATCCAACAAAAACCACTTGTGGGGAGGTGATGACCTAATGGTATTGTCACTGGACTCACAATCCCGAAATCAAGGACAGGATCCGAGGACTTGGGTTCAAATCCCACCACGGCAGATGGTGAAATTTAAATTCCGTAAAATTCTGGAACTAAAACCATGAAATCCATTGTTACTTGTTGTAAAAACTCTTCAGGGACAGGAAATCTGTTGTCTTTACACGATCTGGCCAACAAATTGTTGACTCTCAAAGACCCTCTGAAATGAAGGGCAGTTAGGGAAGGGCAATAAATACTGTCCTAGCCAGTAACACTCATCCCATAAATGAACTTCTAAAGTACACTTAATTCCATATCACTTTCTGAAAAAAAATGCAGGCAATAGGATTGTTGGGAGTCATGCCTATCTCTCAGAAAAGCTTACGAACAGTTCTGAGCTACTTCATTCCATATTTAAATATCAAGTTAGTCCACGTATTACTGAAAAAACAACTTGCATTTATAAAGCATTTCGAACTCTCAAACATTGAGAGATAACAACGGCATAATCAACCACCAATAAGGACACAAGTGTGTGCGTGTGTGTTTAGGGCTGGAACTGACAGGGATAATGGATGAACTGGACACGACATGAGTTTGGATACAGGGAAATGATCCCAAGTTTATGGAAGGACAAAGATAGATGGCTGACAGCCAGGAAAACATTGATGATTTATACTTCAGCAATTACAATATAAAGCCACTGACTCATTTCCCTGAATACTTGTATTAAAATAAATCTCAAAACGGAATCAAAATTTGTCTGAGACTTTCAAATGTTTTCATCATGACGTGTAAAATACATAACAAGGGAGATACAACTGGGAAGATTGAATTTGCATACGCTATTACATTTTCACTGATGCTGCGAAAAGGAAGGTTTCCTATCACTGCTTTGTAAAATTGATCTTGAAACAACTTGCATCTATAACAATGCTATTAATGCAGAAAAAAGTCTTAATGAGCTTCAGGCACAAGGGTAAAAAAAATCCAAGATCTTTTTTTAAAAATCCTGCCCAGATTCTGAATTTCCTTTTAAAGGAAGTGCAAACAAAGCATTTGCAAAGACGAGCTCATAAATAATGTAATTATATTCTGCAGAAACACAAAGGCTGAAAGAAAAGAGTCAACAATCGTGCAACTTGCTTTGTAAAAAGCTTGTTTCTTGTTCTACTTTGTTTTTCCTGTTCAAGTGCTCTTGAATAGCGAAAAGAATCAACTTGGACAAAAAAAAAACAATAGCTGCCTTAGATAATGCACTTCAAAGTGCAAACATTCTAGTTGCCGTTTATAAATCTCTCAGAACTGCATTCTTTTCTAATTGGTTCTAAGCTCAAGTCAGCTCATTTTAAAGCTCATGAAGATCTAGTTGAATCTTGAATTATTAGTATCCCTACCAAATCAGGAAATGGAACAAATCAATATCAATGGTGGGGAATGGGGAGGGGCTAGGAAGAATGAGAATCAATATGCATACTCTATTTCAGCATGATACATCAACACTCATTGCTTTGGTACACCATAATCTAGTATGAAGAGGTACACTGGATTTGCAGTGGAATATCAGACAGAAATACAGCAGGAATTAGTGTGTGACAAGTGCACAAAGTTCAACTCCCACCCCAGGACTTGATAGCCAAGGAAAGTGCATTCAAAGCAGTTAAACAGGTTGAGCGTCAACCTGCAAATCCATCCAAACATGCCAACAGATTCCTGGTCAGCCATGCTAAATGTGGAGTGGTACCCCTCAAGCTATAAAGCCCCTGGCAACAGACTTGCAACTTGTTACGGAAATTATTAGCTATGGGAACAGACGAAAGTCTGTTTTAATGCACCACTAGGTGCAGGAAGAGAATTGGAAGCACACAGGTCATATAAGATATTAATTCCTTGATATAGGACAGCAAAGAGAAAGCTATATTCAAAATATAGATGTTGTGAATCATTGGACATCCAATAGCAGCACACATTTGGCATAACAAAGCACAAATAACTTACAGCTTTGCCAATCTGAACCCCACTAAGTTTCCTCTCCTAGCTAGACCAGAAGGCCAAATCAATCTCTACTCCTCTTGTAATTAGTTCCAAATAAATGTTAGAAACTTCAGTCCACTGGCAAACCGCAGAACAAAAATTGCTGAAACACTCGAGGGATGCTTCAACACTCCAAAGTGACCCCTCACTAGCACTGCATGATGTCCACCCCAGTGTCCAAAATTTGTGATTTTACTGCCTGTATTTTTCGCTTTGAATACAAAACAATCACACTGCTAATATACTTGGCTGCAATTCTAGTGGGCATTGATAAAGACATTAGGATATATTATAATTTTCAGGCGGAGCAGATGGGGTGGGTCTATATCTAATAATGTGGAAAACTGCACCAAAATAAAACATGACAAATAAGCTCGCAGAGTGAAAGAACAAATCTGCATTTATATGATGCCTTCAGGACAACCCAAAGTACTTTACAACCCATGATGTACTTTGGCCGTGCAGTTACTTTTGCAGGAAATGAGTGGATAAATGGTGAACAGAATCCATTATAATGTCCAATTTGACAGAATAAGGAGTTTATTTGATGTAGATGGAAAGTATTTGGGCAACTTCTCACTTCTGCAACCCAACGACAATACTTTTTTTCAGTGCCCATGCCACTGAAATTAATCAACTCCACAGAGCGCTGAAGCTGAGCCCTGTCTGTACGAATCGTGCCATTTGTGGATGTGATATTAACAGTCCAATTGTGTTTTCATAAGCCAGCAGGATTGTTTCTTTAAAGAGAGAGTGAGACTGTTTGTTCATTTAATGACCAATGCACGGATAGGCTTTGCCATCAGGGCTTTTTTTTAAATTAACCCTAAAGGAAACAAACTTACAAGCAAAAATTGTCATGTCCAAAGTAAAAAGCTCTTTTCCTGTCTCTTCACCTACTCATATTTTTGTGCACTTGACAGTTTTGGTCTGAATGAAGTCCCATGTACAACTTCTGAACCATTCTCCACTGGAATTCAAGCTTCCTTCCCACTCCCCCAAAAACATTTTTTTTCTAAACTGATGCAGCATTCATTTTTTTCTATCAGTTCATGTCCATTATTTTCCCACCCCCGCACCAATGTCTAATTCAGTATTTCTTAACTGACTGCAGTTTCTCATTTTATAAAGCTCCTTCAATGGAACTGAAAGCAACAGAACAACAAGTCCAGAACAAATGTGGAATTTCTCAATTCACCACCAACCAGCAAACATGAGTGCAAAATAATTACATGTATAAAATGCACAAAAACATGTCCATAACTTGAAGCCGCAAATAAAACAATTTCATGCATCTGCTCCATTTGGGGGACTTGTTGGTCCAATTAACTTTCTTTAACTGATGCTGCACTTTTATATGCATCCAGGAATCAATAGATACTGCGCAAACAATAAAGGGTATTTGTAATTTGTTACTACAGATAACCAAATAAAAAAATTTCAAGTTAATCACTAAGCAATCAGCAACCGGAGAAACCTCAATAGTGCAATGTTCGTTTTCTGTGATCAAACTGTTACATATTTTTTCAGGATCAGTGGTGGGAGGGGTGCTATATCCACTACATCCCAACTGGTTAAAAAAGTTAAATTCTTCTCTGCACCCAAAAAACAACAAACGCTATTCAAAGTTAATCGTGTAACTTTACATCCCGCAACATACACCCCAAGCTAATTTGCCTCAGCAAGTCAGATCCACTTACTGAGTACCTAAGAAACCAAATTCCACACAGTATTTGATTTCACTCTGTCCTTGTGCTTATAATCCAATATCATTCCTAATCGGAAAATCATACAGCTCTTTTCTGAAGGCAGTTAATTAAAACAGTAAATGCACTAGCTGGAAATCTATTCCAGTCCACAGATAAAAATAATCATCATTCCCAGGATTTCTTTTTAAAAATAGATGTTCTTAAAAGCAGGAGAAACCCGAATATATTCAAGATTATGCAATATGAACTCCTACTTATGCAATACACAATGAAATAATGTAAGTAATTGCTCTATACCAAACACTGGCTTCGAGTGCATTTTAGCACACTAAAATATCTGGCAGCAGGAACAAGAGGTGGTGGCAGGTCAGCTATCAGGCTATGAGTGAAGTTCCAGCATTCTATTCAACAGTATTAGAATCCTTCAAACTCCAACTGGGACTAAATAAATGGGTGGATTTCAAAGGACAGTCAATTCTTTTTAGACACTTTTTTCCCTCCCAAAAACATACACAGCAGCAGGTGTCGCGATCAACACCAACTGGCTCATGATCAGAACATGCGATTTCAACTGCAGTGCAATATCCGATTACAGTGCAACGAAACAGCATACCCTGTAACATTTAGCAAAAATAATCCAATGTTACCACCTCCCCACCACCCGCATCGGATTACAGAGCCAAAAAACATGGATTACTCAGCACGTTTGTCCTGAATACAAGAGTATTTTTTTGTAGATTACAAGAGCATTAGAGCTAGTGAATCTTAGAGCACTGGAGGCCAATCAATCCACTGTACCCAACAAGGTGCAAGAGTTAGAGGAGCATTGAGATCTTGGAAGGTCGAAGGTTAATGGTAGGGGAATGGAGGGGGGGGGGAATTTGAACATGTGGATGAGAATTTAAAGCAAGAGGCATTGTTGAATTAGAAGTATTTTTTATTATTCTTTGATGGGATATGGGCATCGTCGGTAATGTCAACATTTAATGTCCATCTCTAATTGTCCTCGAACTGACTGGTTTGCCAGTTATTTCAGAGGACAGTTAGAGTCAACCACAAAACTGTGGCCTAGAATCACAGGTGGGCCAAACTTCTTTCTCCAATGGACATTTGTGAACTGATTAATTTTGATGACAATCAATAATGGCTTCATGGTCACCATTTTTATTCATTAAATTTAAATTCCACCAGCTTACAGGAAGAATTTATACCCATGTCCCCAGAATATTAGCTCAGGCTTCTGGATTACTAGTCCAGTGACATTACCACACCACCATCTCTCCAGTAGGTAAACGAATACAGAGGTGATGAGTGAATGGGACTTGGGACAAGTTAGGATACAGGCAGCAGTCTGAGAGGATGCAAGGCAGAAGGCTGACCAGCAAACATTGGAACAGTCGCATCTAGAGGAATTGTCAGATGAGCCAAGGTGGGAGCAGAGACAGGCAGTGATAAAAGAAGGCGGTCTTTAGGTTGGAAGTTCAGCTCAAGGTCAAACAGGTCACCACAGTTGCAAACATTCTGTTCCAGCCTCAAGCTGTCAGGAAGAGCAATCTAACTAGTCCTACTCACCCACTCCTTTTTCAGAGCCCTGCAACTTTTCTTCTTTAAGTATATATCATAGGAGGCACTGTGGTTAGCGCTGCTGCCTCATAGCGCCAAGGACCTGGGTTCAATTCCTCCCTCGGGTGACTGTGTAGAATTTGCATATTGTGTGTCTGTGTGGGTTTCCTCCAGGTGCTCCGATTAGGTTGATTGATAAATTGACCCTTTGTCGGGGAATTAGCAGAGTAAATACATGGATTACAGGGATAGGGCCTGGGTGGGATTATTGTCAGTGCAGGCTTGATGGGCCAAATGGCCTCCTTCTTCACTGTAGGGATTATAGTAGTTCCTTTAAAAAGGCATAAATTATAGAAAGTAGCAGCCCTGGACTGAGTTGCATCTTTAAGACTATGTATATTTTCCGTGTGTAATTAGTAAGTGCTAAATACAAAAGGGACGAGTCAATAGTTGATTTTTTAAAAACTACAAAACAGCACAGTCACATTATAGATATATGAAAAGGCAAGAATAAAGGAGATGCTATTTATAGTAAAACAAGCCTGTAAGAGGCTCCATAATTCAAGATGAATAGTGTGCACTGCCAACATATAACAAATTTCTGACACTCTGGACTAGTGTGCACGTTAATGTCAAATAATTCAAACTCAAAATGTTGCAGGGAGCTCCGTGATAAAGTCTAAGCCAATGGATTTTTGAATGGCTCGCCACATACCAGCCCCACTCCACCCCAATAAATATATCAAATTCTGACCTGAGGAAGTTTCGCCATCGTGAAATGAAAGGGCCAAGTTCATGATTAAGTCATAGAATCATAGAACACATAGGACCCGATTTTACCATTGCGTCGTGCCCATTTTCGGGAATTAATCAGTTCACAAATGTCCATTGGAGAAAGAAGTTTGGCCCACCTGTGATTCTAGGCCACAGTTTTGTGGTTGACTCTAACTGTCCTCTTCCCAATAAGAAATCATTTATAGAAAATGAAAACGAGCATGTGATGTGCATTGTTTAAACATGTACTGTATTTAAATCTAATCATTCAACACGGAAACTATGCAATTATAAACAAATTAGCACTCCCACAGACAAGAAACAAAATAGACACTGTTTCCCCACTCTCCCAAAAGAACAGCAGCTAAACCAGGTCAAAACAAATGTAACTGCTAAGATCTACAGCTCAAATTCAACATTGTTATTCTCCCTGCATTTTCCAATAAGTTTGCCAACTAATAAAGAAAAACATTGGCGATGTTCCCCACCATACATTCCACCATCTGGATTTGGGTTGAAAATTCCTCATGCACCATAAATAATAACCTGATAATGCAGCAAAAATCAACATACCTTCTGGTCCTAAGTCATGCAGCATATTCAAACAGAAATGGAAATGCAACACCATAATAGTAAGAATGAATGTTAAAAAAGTGAATCACAACTTCAATATAACAGATATCCTTCAGTAAATTGAAAGCTGCAGTCCATTCAATGGTCTTGTATCCACCTTTAAGTGTTACAATCAAAAGCATCATTTGAAACCTTTGAGTGGATTACTGCCATGCAATTTACCAAGATACAATTGTCACCTTTAATTACAACAGGTGGCTCATTTAAAAAGTCACAACTTTACAAATTGCATTTTTAAGTTAGATAACATTGTCCTACAAGATGTCAACTTTATTTTGTTGATTTATTAAATGCCTTCTTAATGGTCATTCCCAGATGTTGGAATTAAGTTTCTCGGATTTGTTAATGTTACTTTTGTATTGGTGACATCAACTGACCATCCTGATAATATGTTGAAGATCCAACGGTTAAGCTTGCCTACAAAGCTTACACTTCCGGGCATAAATAACTTCACATCGTAATAGACAGTCACACTCGCTAACAAATATGTTATTTGAAATTGTAGAATGATCCCATGAATAATCAGGATTTAATTTCTGTCAACCCTGCCAAAAATGCATAAAGTTCAAGTCAATATATCAACAACTCAATGCAGTTTCATGGGCACAGAAAGTGTTGCTACTTAGTGTATGAGAAAAGTCACCTATCCCACACTATGCCAGAGTTGCTCCATCCTCCCAATTTTATAGAATCACCCAATCTACACTAAATTGGTGATTTTATTTTGTTCCTGAGTGTATTTAGAGTAAAGACCATCAACCACCACGTTTGTTTTGGCTCCTTGGAACCCAATTCATATTGGTATCAATGGAGTTTAAATATCAGTCTGTTGGATCAATGCCAAGGAATGAGTCACTTTTGTATGCAATTGTTTTTCTAATCTCTTAGGGTTTACACCACAGCTTTGGCGGATGGGGCAAATATGCAAACGACATCACCACTTTCCCAAAAGACAACGTAGTGAGCTAGTGAGAAATGCAAAGATGCAACCCACACCAAGCTAAATAAATACCCCAACTTCCTTTAGGAACAATATATGCTGGTTTAGCTTTATGGCTGGAGGAAAGCAAGGGAAAAGCTTCAGTTCATTCAGGAATTTGAATCTGGGGTTGTGCTGGTAATAGAAATCACTGTCATCAAGTCTCCTTCAAAAGGGCACAAGGTACAATTTAGAAGTGGTGCTGCCACCGTTCCGAACCAGTCTAAAATTAGTATTCATTCTTTTGCTTACCAAAGTCCATTACCCATCGATACCTTCACAAATCTATGGTATATTTCTCTCTCTCTCCCTCCCTCCCCCCCCTTTATTATATTATGTAGATCAGCTTAAAAAGCAAATTCTACACAAAATTAAATAATGTCATTTGTAATTAGGTCTCAGAACTGTCTTTAAAGAAATGCTAAGTGGGCAAATATTCATAAGTTGAAATATCAACTCCATTAGTTAGCAAAGAACTACAGAAATTTGCAACACAGCTCAATGAATGCACTATATCTTTGCTGACTTGTTAGCAGGGCAATCCACTTTCTTCCTACACTCTCCCCGATCCAAGCACTTAACTGAAACCTTCCCTCAAATTATCCAAAGGTCTTTACACCAACTAGTTGCAGTGTTAAAATATTTCATTCTCTCATATTTCAGTGCAACAAGAAACCGCCCTTAACTTCCTCATGTGATATTAAACAGATAACCTCCTCACCACTGACTCCCTAACAGCAATAGTCTTTACTCTTCAAAACATTAAAAAGCATTAAAAGTTTCTCAGGTGCTGCTGCTCAGGTCGAGGAAAACAGTCTCTTCATATCCATAATTTTTCATTCCAACTTGCAATTTTGCACAGTGTATAATCGCTATGATTATTAACTTGTGACGGGAGTATCCAAAACTGCCTACAGTACTTTGTGCCTACTGTTGTGTACAAACTTAACCTCCATACAATCTACACCCCTGCTTATAATATATATTTACCTTTATTATGGCTGATGTAACTAACTGAATTTTAACATCTGATTCATACGCGGGTTTCTTTTTTTCCTAGAGTGCATCACAAGTCTCCACGTTAACTTGCTGCTGGCATCTATCTGTCCTTCTGGCTAACTTTGCTGTGTCCTTCCATGGCCCTCTACGATCCCCTTCACCAAGCCATCTACTGCTGTGCAGTAAACAAATGCAATGCTATATCCCTTATGCCCAAATCATCTAAATTATAACAGGAAAAGTGAACCCAATAACGTAGTACACAATTTCAAAAGCTTTGTCAATCCAAGCAACTCATTAACCTTTACCTTTTGAGGCCCAACCAATTTTCAATCCATTCTTTCTTGCACAAAAAAAGACATGATATATCAAGCCCAAGACAAACACTTTGAAAAATATACCTAAATCTCATGTCACCATCAGCTGGTTTCCATTCTCACTCACAGGTAAAGGTCTACACTAAGCTGATTTTGGCTGGCACAGTGGTAAAATCTCAAATTTCCTCAGCAAATTTGAATATATGAATGAGGAGCAGTAGAAGGCCACTCGGCCCCTCAAGCCTGCTCCACCATTCAATAAAATTGTGGCTGATCTGACTGTAATAAAGCATAGAATGAAGTGCAGTGGTTAGCACTGCTGCCTCACAGCGCCAGGGACTTAGGTTCAATTTGGCCTCGGGTCACTGAAGTTTGCACATTCTCCCCGTACCTGTGTGGGTTTTCTCCTGGTGCTCCAGTTTCCTCCCACACTCCAAAGATGTACAGGTTAGGTTGACTGGCCATGATAAATTGCCCCTTAGTGTCAGGGGAATTAGCAGAGTAAATACCTGGGGTTACGAGAATATTGCTTGGGTGGGATTGTTGCTGGTGCAGGCTCAATGGGCCAAATGGCATCCTTCTGCACTGTAGCAATTAGCAGGGTGAATGCATAGGATTACAGGAATAAGGCTTGCTGTCAGTTCAGGCTCAATGGGCCGAATGGCCTCCTTCTGCATTGTAGGGATTCTATGAAAACCCAATAAGGATTCCCACTCCTGACCACCAAATGACCCTTGCTGGAAACCTGTCTTACATGATTATTAAAATGCGACTTAAACTATGATAACTACAACTGAGAAACAACCTGCACACATCCATGGAACATTATTTCATGAGAGCCCAATATGTATTACTTCATTGGATATGTTTTCTGCTTAAAGCAAACTGTTGGCAACTCAATTTCTGCCTTGCTGCAGGGATGGCAGCAAGCAAGTCAAGGATTTCCTCATGGGTCAACTGCTTGACATGAATAAATCTACCTTCCACATGGCCAGATTTTGCATGATCCACTTGGAATGCCACTTGACTTTTGTGGCCATACTGCATTCAGGTGGCTTGAGGGAGATCACATGTCCATTAGTACATTTGAACCCTTCTGGCAACTGATGAGCACTACTGGATACAAGTTGTACAGTGCCAATTTAACACGATAATGCAATTTTAGTTTGTCAGTAATATATATTCACTGTATCCTACACTTGGGAGAACTTTCTATTTTAACCAAAGCTACTGGCCCTTTTATATTACATACTAGGTTTATATTTGAACAACAAGCAAAATGCACCTCATATAAATGCAATCAGCACTAAAGTCTTTCAGTACAATAGGTGTCCCTACAACACGGACTGCAACTTGAGCAATAAATGCCAGCCTCGCCAGCAATGCTCACATCCCATGAATGAATACAAAAGTTACAATTTGCATGCAAAATTTTTTCATTCAATGCATCTGAATGCCCATTACGAGTCGGGTTACAACTGAGTACAAAGAAATGAAGACTTTCTTTGCAATATCAATTTTCTCTTCCTCGCTATGAGGGACAATGAGAAAGGATTTGAATGGATTGCAGTGTACTCTATCCCGAGTGAGAGCTGGCAATTACATTCAAGTGTCAATGAGTTTTCAAATGAGGAAAGGATCTTCTCATTTTGCAAAATCTAAATTGGCATTCAGAATTTCAGTGCAACTTCCAATATATATGGGTGGCACAGTGGTTAGCACTGCTGCCTCACAGCGCCGAGGACCCGGGTTTGACTCCCGGCTTGGGTCACTGTCTGTGCGGAGTCTGCATGTTCTCCCCATGTCTTGCGTGGGTTTCTTCCGGGTGCTCCGGTTTCCTCCCACAGTCCGAAAGACATGGTCAGGTGCGTTGGCCGTGCTAAATTCTCCCTCAGTGTACCCAAACAGGCGCCGGAGAGTGGCCTCTTTTTAGGTCAAACCAAATAAACAAACTCAAATTAAGTCAGGACAAAGAAAAAGGGGCAGCTCCCCAAAAGGAGGGGGAACAGCCCAAACAAAAATCAACGTACAAAGGAAACTTAAAGACATCAAATTAAAATGTGATCAGGGTCAATAACACACCCCAACCCCTTCGGTGCCCAACGGGCACGGAAGGTGTCAACCGTGCCCGTAGACACCACATGCTCCCTCTCCAGGGACACCTGGCCGCGAACATAGCCGTGGTAGAGGGGCAGACAGTCAGGATGGACGGCCCCCTCGATCGCCCACTGCCTGGACCTGTAAATGGCACGTTTCGCCAGGCCCAAGTTCACGAGGAGTTTTCTTTTCGACTGGGGGATTTTTACTGTAACTTCATTGCAGTAAGTCTACTTGTGCCACTAATAAATAAATTAAATATCCGTATGGAAATTTAAATAAATTTCATGGGGCCAGGGTTGAAATGAAATTATTGGGCGTTCCTTAAAATTTCATACAGTCGCCATCCGGTTCCACAGCAACACTAACATGTGGGCAACTCAAAAAGGCCGAGCCGCAGAGGAGCCACACACAACCGAGTCTTGTTTACATCCACAAATCACGCCCCTCACTCCGTAATGCTTCCTGTTCACCCGCACACAAACCGCCCAAAGTGTGTTCCTGAAGGCATCTTGCACACGCTGACATCCGTGAAGCTGCAATATGATCATTCAACACTAGGCAGAGTTGATCAGAAATGCCGCATTCGTCTTGCTACTCATGTAAGTGCAGCAGGATAAGGGGGTCTCTCTTTAGAAACATCTGCATTTGTTCACTTCCCTGACCCCCTCCAGGGGTTGGGATAAGCAGAATCAGTTCAGCAACAGGTCCTCAGCTCAAAAGGGACTCTTACTGGACCAGGGGAAGCCACGGGGTGCTCGCGTCGTTTAAACGTCAAACCTCAGGAATTTGTTTTTTTTTAAACAAGCCCATCCATTCAGAACAACCTGATATTTCAACACCTTATACATGCACCAGTCCTGCTGTAAACCTCCCAAACCAATGCAGGGGAAGGGAGACTCGGTGCGGAGCGGTTCAAATACCTACCTATCAATGCCTGGAAGAGATTGCTGCGGAATATGTTGATGACTCTCTCGATGGAGGCACGGAGCTGGCGGTCTTCGGTCTTGCCCAGCTTGGCTCGGTAATTCTCCAAGAGTTTCAGGGCTCGCTGAGCATCTGAGAGGGAGGGGGGAAGAGAGAGAGAGAGAGAAAGAAGCAAAGACGATCACACACACACATTGAAAATGATCATTACTGGCCAATTCCCACAGCAACTCCTGCAGCTGCAAAGTAACTTTATCCAGCCCCTACCACTTGCTCCGAGCTGTTTGCTTCGTTAAAATCTGGCCCTTCACTTCAGTGTCCAAGTTTTACCGCACTTTCAAATGATTTTTTTAAAAGCACATTTAAGTTTATATTAATGTTAAACCAACTTGCAAGAAAGTTAACATTTTGAAACTCACCTTGCTTTCGAACCGGCATTTTCCTGCCTCAGGTCTCCTCCTCCACAGATTTAAAAAAGGTAATTCCCAGTTCTAAAATAATCCTCGGAAAAATCCTGAGGGCAGTTGCCTTTCTTCTGAGCTCTCAAGTGCTGACAGTCCGTCAGAAAGCAGGAGTCCAACTTTACCCCGAGGAGACGGTGCAGCAAAAAAAAAAAAGCCTTCTGTTTCCTTGCAAATGCTGGCAAGCTTCTTGTAAACTGGAAAACAAACTTGGCTGCTTTGGAGAAAGGGATCCTTGGGTTTCTTGCTTAACATCAGTCTGCCCTTCCCCTGCTGAAAATGAAAAGTGGGCTGACCGGTTTGAGAGTGTGTGTTTGCCCCCTCAGGAACTCACATCCCTGACTTTCCCTTCTCCCTCCCCAGCCTGGACTATCTGAGTAGACAGTTTCCTTCTGTTCCACTGCTTGTCCTACTTTCTCAAGGTGACTCCAGGAGACTACTCGGTTCTGGAGGGAGGTAAGTAGATGGGGAAGGAGGGAGGGGAGGGTGGAAAGGGGTAGGTAGGGGAGGGGAGGATGGAAGGGGGTAGGTAGGGGAGGGAAGGGGAGGGTGGAAGGGGGTAGGAAGGGAAGGGGAGAGGGAAGGGGAGGGAAGGGGGTAGGTAGGGGAGGGGAGGGGGTAGGTAGGGGAGGGGAGGGGGTAGGTAGGGGAGGGGGTAGGGAGGGGAGGGGGTAGGTAGGGGAGGGGGTAGGTAGGGGAGGGGAGGGGGTAGGTAGGGGAGGGGAGGGGGTAGGTAGGGGAGGGGAGGGGGTAGGTAGGGGAGGGGAGGGGGTAGGTAGGGGAGGGGAGGGGGTAGGTAGGGGAGGGGAGGAGAGGGAGACCCCCTCTCACCTTGAGGATGAGTGTCCCAGTCCCTCCTCCCTCACACTCGGGGTCACTGGGGGGGGGGGGGGGCTCTCTCTCTCCCCCTCCTCAGGGTGGGCTGTGCCCCCTGTCTCTGTGCCCCCTGTCTCTGTGCTCTGTATCCAGGCGGCAGCAGCGGCCTCTCTCCCTGGGCAGCCCTGAGGCGGGGCAGCCTCTCTCCTCAGGCGGGTTTACTCCCTCTCGGTCTCTCTCCCCGGCTGTCCCGGGGTTGTTCTCCTCTCCTCTCCGATGCCGCTTCCCGGGGATGAGGGGGGTTGTGTGTGTGTGTGGGGAGGCCGGGGCTCCGCTCCCACCGGCTGAACAAACTTTCCCGCTGGCGCTGCTGCTGCTCCCGGTGAGTGAGTGAGAAAATCCCAAACTTTCCACCAAAATGGCGACCGGGAATCTCCACCACCTGACCGGCCGCAGCCAATCCGGAGTCAGCTCGAGCAGGAGGGGGCGGGGCCGAAGTTTAAAGGAAGGACGTGGAGACTCTGCGGGAGAGCAGTTCACACTCAACCTGTATCCCTGTCCCTGTCCCTGCATCCCTATCCTTCTATCCCTGTCCCTGCATCCCTATCCTTCTATCCCTGTCCCTGCATCCCTATCCTTCTATCCCTGTCCCTGCATCCCTGTCCCTCTATCCCTGTCCCTGCATCCCTGTCCCTCTATCCCTGTCCCTCTATCCTTGTCCCTGCATCCCTAACCCTTCTATCCCTGTCTCTGCATCCCTGTCCCTGAATCACTATCCCTCTATCATAGAATCATAGAAACCCTACAGTGCAGAAGGAGGCCATTCGGCCCATCGAGTCTGCACCGACCACAATCCCACCCAGGCCCTACCCCCACATATTTACCTGCTAATCCCTCTAACCTACACATCTCAGGACTCTCAGGGGCAATTTTTAAACCTGGCCAATCAACCTAACCCGCACATCTTTGGACTGTGGGAGGAAACCGGAGCACCCGGAGGAAACCCACGCAGACACGAGGAGAATGTGCAAACTCCACACAGACAGTGACCCGAGCCGGGAATCGAACCCAGGACCCTGGAGCTGTGAAGCAGCAGTGCTAACCACTGTGCTACCATGCCGCCCTAATTCATACTCTAACATACATTTGCTAACTCATGCACTCTACAAGGGTGGCACAGTAGTTAGCACTGCTGCCTCATAGTGCCAGGGACCTGGGTTCAATTCCGACCTTGGGTCACTATCTGTGTGGAGTTTGCACATTCTGCCCTGTCTGCGTGGGTTTCCTTCGGATGCTCTGGTTTCCTTCCACAGTCCAAAAATGTGTGGGTTAGGTTGATTGGCCATGCTAAATTGCTCCTTAGTGTCTGGGGGATTATTAGGGTAAATATGTGGGTTTATGGGAATAGGGCCTGGCTGGGATTGTTGTCGATGCAGGTGTGATGGGCCGAATGGCCTTCTTCTGCACTGTAGATTTTCTATGATCCTATTCTAACAAACTCCCACCCTCTCGAGGTGAGGTGAGAGTGACTGCCATTGGGGTCAAGGCAAGATTTGACTAAGTGTGGCATCAAAGAGCCCATGGAAAATTAGAGTTAATAGGAATCGGAGGGGGGGGGGAGCTCCCCACTGATTGAAGTCATACTTAACACAAAGAAAGATGGTCATGGTTGTTGGACGTCAATTATCTCAGCACCAAGACATCACTGCAGGAGTATCTGAGGGTAGTATCTCAGGCACAACCATCTTCAGCTGCTTCATCATTGAGCTTCCCTCCATTATAAGGTCAGAATTGGGGATGTTCTCTGGCACAACATTCAGCCTCATTTATGACTCCTCAGACACTGAAGTAGTTCATGTCCATATGCAGCCAGATCTGGATAACATTCAATTTTGGGCTGATAAGTGGCAAGAAACACTCATGCTATACAAGTGCCAGGAAATGACCATCTCCAACAAGAGAGAAACTAACCATCTCCCCCTGATATTCAATGGCATTACGGCTGAATCCCACACTATCAACATCCTGGCGCTCACCATTGACCAGAAACTGAACTGAACCTGCCATAGGAATACTGTGGCTACAAGTGCAGGTCAGAGGCTGGGAATTTTATGTTAAGTAACTTATCTGCTGACTCCCCAGAATCTGTCTACCACCTACAGGGTGGAATATTCTCCACTTGCCTGGATGATTGCAACTCCAACAGTGTGCACATCTACAAGATGAACAGCACCAACTCACCGAAGCTCCTTCGATAGCAGCTTCCAAACCCAGGACTTTGACGTCCTAGAAGGAGAAGGGCAGCAGATGCATGGGAACACACCACCTGCAAGTTCCCCTCCAAGCCACGCACCATTTTGAATTGGAACTATATGGCCATTTCTTCACTGTTGGTGAAAATCCTGGAGTTCCCTCCTAACAGCACTTCCTACGCTATATGAACTGCAGTGGTTCCAGAAGGCAGCTCACCGCCACCTTCTCACTGGCAATTAGGGATGGGTAATAAACGCTGGGCTAGTAAGCGAGTGGCATGGTAGCACAGTGGTTAGCACTGCTGCCTCACAGTGCCAGGGACTTGGATTCAATTCCGGCCTTGGGTCAGTGTCTATGTAGAGTTTGCACATTTTCATCATGTCTGCATGGGTTTTCTCTGGGTGTTCCGGTTTCCTCCTACAGTCCAAAGATGTGCAGGTTAGGTTGATTGGCCATGCTAAATTGATCCTAGCGTCAGGGGGGGATTAGCAGGGTAAATATATGAGGTTTTGAGAATAGGACCTGGGTGGGATTGTGGTTGGTACAGACTCGATGGGCTGAATAGTCTCCTTCTGCACTGTAAGGATTCTATGCTAATGTGAACAAATAAATTAAATAAATAAATCCTCCTTCCCTCTCTAACTCAATCCTCACTTCTTGTCTCCCTAAATAAGTCACTCCCTCCCTCTTTAACTCAATCATTCACTCCTTCCCTCCCACTCTCTCTCGCTCAGTTGCTCACTGGGTTTATACCTCTCTTAACTCAATTGTTCACTCCTTCCCTCCCTAACCTACTCACTCACTTGCCCCAGGGGATTTTACGGCCTCGCTCAACCCGAGACCGGAAAATCCCGCCCGAGGTCAATGGACATTTCGACTGTCCGTCCCTCTCCCGCTCTGATTACATGGTGAGCGGGCTGGTAGAATTCCCTCTATCTCACACCATCTCCCTACCCCTTGGCAGTCTCCACCTATCACACACAACGCAACAAATTGGAAAAGGGAAAATTTGTTCCCATTTTGTTCTTCAACTCTTCTCTCAACATTATTTTCCCATTTTAACCATAAATAACATCACTCTCCCCCCCCCCCCCTTCCCCCCCGCGCCTTGTGGTCAATTATTTTTTGAAACAAGCCGAAAGTCGTTTCACCCCTCATCCCCACCCCCATCCCCAACACGCTGGGAAGCATCACATCATTGATGGCATTTAATCACTTTTTCTACTGTGTGTCCATCAAAAACGAAAGTGTAATAATTATTTTAAGGGCATAAAATGAAAACGAAACAATGGACATGAAATAATCATTGGAAAGACTGTATCACGCAGAAAATGTTGCGATACATTGAGATACATCTTCACTTTTTATTTTACAAAGCCGCTTCAGGCAACAATACTCAGTAAATCACAGGAGCTCAAGGAATAATTGCTTTGAAATGGATAGAAATGCGCATTGTACCATGAAAAAAATCCACCCGGTGAATATCCACTTGTAAATTTGAGACCTTGTTTACAAAGCGTTCATTTGTTAGGGAATTACAAACTAATTTGATTTTTTTTTGGTACAGAGGCTGCAGGCGGTGGGCTTGCGTTACCACTCCACGTACACATTAAGCACCTGGATCCGTGGCCACCTGGGGGTAGCAGGCTCCGTCCCTCCGGATTGTAACCAGACGCTTTTCTTTTCCACTGCAGTCTGGACAGGGAAATCAATCCCCTGACAGCTGGAAGTGACGGAACGAGGCGAGACAGCTAGATTGCTAACAGCCAGATGACGGCGACTGAAGCTGTGACTTTTAAATGTCTTGATCCGAGAGGCATGGAAGGGCAGGCTGTTGCCTTTCTGCATTCACATGCCGACAAGATTGACTGTAAAAATGCAAATCCTTCCTAACTTGAGGCCAGTCTCGCGATATAGAACGTAGAAGATAGAACAGTACAGCACAGATATGTTAGCCAAACACGAAAACTCGACACCTGTCCCTCATGAAAATGAAATAAAGTTAGAAAATTAAAAGTCCGTAATGTTTGAGACAGCAGCATATTTGTTAGGGAGTGGAGATCATCACAAAATTTTCATTTATGATGTGCAATACAGAAATATCAGTGAACTGATATTTGGGCAGATAAGTCGCAGATGACACGGTGGCACAGTTGTTATCAGTGCTGCCTCGTAGCACCAAGGACCCAGGTTCGATTCTCGGCTTGTCTGTGTGGAGTCTGTACGTCCTCCCTGTATCTGTGTGGGTTTCCTCCGGGTGTTCCAGTTTCCTCCCATAGTCCGAAAGGCGTGCTGGTTAAGTGCATTAGCCAGGCTAAATTTCCCTCAGTGTACCCGAACACTGCGCGCCCGACTGTGACGACTAGGGGATTTTCACAGTGACTGCATTGCAGTGTTAATGTAAGCCTACTTGTGACTAATAAGTAAAGTTTACTTTAAAGATGAAATTCAACCTTGAAGAGTGTGAGGAAGGAGTAATTTGACAAGGAAGTATTCAATGAACAGCATGACACTAAGGAGTTCTGTGGAACAAAGTGACCTTGGCATGTTTGTCCATAGATCTCTGAAGGCGGAAAGGCATATTAGTGAGATGGTGAAAAAGGCATATGGGACACTTGCCTTTGTCAATCAGTAAGAGATTTAACAACACCAGGTTAAAGTCCAACAGGTTTATTTGGTAGCAAATGCCATTAGCTTTCGGAGCACTGCTCCTTCATCAGATGGAGTGGATATCTGCAGGGCATAAATTACAAAAGCAGGGAAGTCAATGCGCTGCCTGGGAGGGTGATGGAGGCGGGTTGTCTCACACCCTTTAAAAAATACCTGGATGAGCACTTGACATGTCATAACATTCAAAGCTATGGGCCAAGTGCCGATAGATGGGATCAGGTGGGAGTTCAGGTGTTTCTCGCATGTTGGTGCAGACTTGATGGGCCGAATTCTATCTGTGTTGGAGTTGCATAGAACTTTAGTGAGGCCACAGCTAGAGTACTGTGTGCAGTTCTGGTCACCACATTATAGGAAGGATGTGATTGCACTGGAGGGGGTGCAGAGGAGATTCACCAGGATGCTGCCTGGGATGGAACATTTAAGTTATGAAGGGAGGTTGGATAGGCTTGGGTTGTTTTTGTTGGAGAAGAAAAGACTGAGGGGGTGACCTGATTGAGGTGTATGAGGGATATGGACAGAGTGGAAAAGGAGCAGCTGTTCCCTTTAGTTGAAGGGTTAGTCACGAGGAGATATAGGTTCAAGGTGAAGGGCAGGAAGTTTAGGGGGGATGTGAGGGAAAACTTTTTTATCCAGAGGGTGGTGATGGTCTGGAATATGCTGCCTGGGAGGGTGGTAGAGGCAAGTTGCCTCACATCCTTTAAAAAGTACCTGGATGAGCACTTGGTGCATCATAACATTCAAGGCTATGGGCCAATTGCTGGTAAGTAGGTTTAGGTGCGAGGTCAGGTGTTTCTCGTGTGTCAGTGTAGACTCAATGGGCCAAAGTCTGCACTATATGATTCTATGATTCTATGATATGAACTGATAAACTCAGGAGATAAATATACATGATAAAAATGCAAGGGATTGTCCAGTAAAGAGGGTAAGCTGGAAGACTTGTGAGAGGTATCATAAAAAAACAACTTAAGCAGGTTTAACGGGAACAACAGTTACCTTCACTGATATACATATATATCTATAATCTTCTAATGAATGGGCGTCGACCTGAAACATTAACTCTGTTTCTCTCTTCACAAATGTTGCCAGACCTGTTGAGTATTGCTAGCACTTTGTTTATTTCAGATTTCCAGCATCCGCAGTATTTTGTTTATGTAGATAGGTTGTATGTAAAAAGTAAACATAAACTTGTTTTCAAATTGTAGTTTGTCAAAGTCCTTGACCAAGCCCTGTTGCCCACTTTTGTAAACATTCAAGTTCATTAGCGGAAACATCAGTCTGGTACACTGCCAGACAAAATTCTTGATGACTTTTTTCAGAAGTACAAGTAGCATCAGGATAAATAAGCATCTGTGTTCTGATCACAACAAAGGACTCACAGAATCATAATTTGACCAGTACTCTCATTCTACAGGACCCCCAACAGCCCAAGGGAAGTGGAAGAATGGATATGTCAGGAGATACTGGATAGGTGCAGGAAATATAGGGTTGTTGTAGTGGGAGACTTCAATTTCCCTGGTATAGACTGGAAATCGCTGAGAGCAGGGACTCTGAATGGGGAGGAATTTGTAAAATGCGTACAGGAGGGTTCTTTGGAACAATATGTAGATAGCCCGACTAGAGAGGGGGCTATACTGGACCTCGTACTGGGGAATGAGCCCGGTCAGGTCTTCAAAGTTTCGGTAGGGGAACATGTGGCAAATAGTGACCACAATTCTGTTAGCTTTAGGATAGTGATGGAAAAGGATGAGTGGTGTCCCAAGGGTAAGGTGTTGGATTGGGGGAAGGCTAACTTGAATGGGATTAGGCAGAAATTGGCAGCTCTTGATTGGGAGAGGCTGTTTGAGGGTAAATCCACATCTGGCATGTGGGAGTCTTTTAAGGAACAGTTGTTAGGGCTACAGGACAGGCATGTGCCTGTAAAAAAGAAGGATAGGAAGGGTAGGATTCGAGAACCGTGGATAACCAGGGAAATTGAGGGACTGGTCAAAAAGAAAAGAGAGGCGTATGGTAGGTCCAGGCAGCTAAAAACGGAGGGAGCTCTGGAGGAGTACAAAGAAAGTAGGAAAGAACTCAAACGGGGAATTAGAAGAGCAAAAAGGGGTCACGAAATGTTCTTGGCAACAGGATTAAGGAGAATCCCAAGGCATTTTTATTCATACGTTAGGAACAAAAGGGTTGTCAGGGAAAAAATCGGACCTCTCGGGGACAAAAGTGGGGAATTATGCTTGGAGCCCAAAGAAGTAGGGGAGATCCTAAATGAATACTTTGCGTCGGTATTCACAAAGGAGAGGGATGTGTTGACTGGGAGTGTCTCGGAGGGGAGTGTTGAACCGTTGGAGAAAATCTCCATTACAAAGGAGGAAGTGTTAGGTTTATTACAGAATATAAAGACTGACAAATCCCCAGGGCCTGATGGAATCTATCCAAGGCTGCTCAGGGAGACGAGAGATGAAATCACTGGGCCTCTGACGCAAATCTTTGTCTCGTCACTGGACGTAGGTGAGGTCCCAGAGGATTGGAGGATAGCTAATGTGGTCCCGTTATTTAAGAAGGGTAGGAAGGATAACCCAGGTAATTATAGGCCGGTGAGCTTGACGTCCGTGGTGGGGAAGTTGTTGGAGAAGATTCTTAGAGATAGGATGTATGCGCATTTAGAAAGGAATAAACTCATTAACGATAGTCAGCATGGTTTTGTGAGAGGGAGGTCATGCCTCACTAACCTGGTGGAGTTTTTTGAAGAAGTGACCAGAATGGTTGACGAGGGAAGGGCCGTGGATGTCGTCTATATGGACTTTAGTAAAGCGTTTGACAAAGTCCCTCATGGTAGGCTGGTGAAAAAGGTTGGATCTCATGGGATAAAGGGGGAGGTGGCTAGATGGGTGGAGAACTGGCTTGGTCACAGAAGACAGAGGGTGGTAGTGGAAGGGTCTTTTTCCGGCTGGAGGCCTGTGACTAGTGGTGTACCGCAGGGCTCTGTATTGGGACCTCTGCTGTTTGTGATTTATATAACGATCTGGAAGAAGGTGTAACTGGGGTGATCAGTAAGTTTGCGGACGACACAAAATTGGCAGGACTTGCAGATAGTGAGGAGCATTGTCAGAAGCTACAGAAGGATATAGATAGGCTGGAAATTTGGGCAAAGAAATGGCAGATGGAGTTCAATCCTGATAAATGCGAAGTGATGCATTTTGGTAGAAATAATGTAGGGAGGAGCTATACGATAAATGGCAGAACCATAAAGGGTGTAGATACGCAGAGGGACCTGGGTGTGCAAGTCCACAGATCCTCGAAGGTGACGTCACAGGTGGAGAAGGTGGTGAAGAAGGCATATGGCATGCTTGCCTTTATAGGACGGGGCATAGAGTTTAAAAGTTGGGGTCTGATGTTGCAGATGTACAGAACGTTGGTTCGGCCGCATTTGGAATACTGCATCCAGTTCTGGTCGCCACACTACCAGAAGGACGTGGAGGCTTTGGAGAGAGTACAGAGGAGGTTTACCAGGATGTTGCCTGGTATGGAGGGGCTTAGTTATGAGGAGAGATTGGGTAAACTGGGGTTGTTCTCCCTGGAAAGACGGAGGATGAGGGGAGACTTAATAGAGGTGTATAAAATTATGAAAGGCATAGATAGGGTGAACGGTGGGAAGCTTTTCCCCAGGTCGGTGGTGACGTTCACGAGGGGTCATAGGTTCAAGGTGAAGGGGGGGGAGGTTTAACACAGATATCAGAAGGACATATTTTACACAGAGGGTGGTGGGGGCCTGGAATGCGCTGCCAGGCAAGGTGGTGGAGGCAGACACACTGGGAACGTTTAAGACTTATCTGGACAGCCATATGAATGGAGTGGGAATGGAGGGATACAAAAGAATGGTCTAGTTTGGATCAGGGAGCGGCGCGGGCTTGGAGGGTCGAAGGGCCTGTTCCTGTGCTGTATTGTTCTTTGTTCTTTGTTGTCAGTAATCTGGTGGATCTAACCAGAAGTGGCATTGCCACTTGATGATATTGTTCTAAGATAGGTCTTTCTATCATGGACTCTAGGTGTGGGACCTGGTTCTTAGACAGACTGTAGTTATACTCTGTTATCTGCTAAACACTTACTAATTTGTACGATATCTAAACAGGTTACAGAGTGGGCATGTTGCTCCTAGGCAAGATTTCAACCTCTCTAGAGACTAACACATGACTGGACTGACTGATGTAGGTATCACATCATCAACTACATCATATATTAGCATCCCCCATCTGTTAACCCTTTATACTACAAATGGGGAGCGGCAAGACAGTTGGTTCACAATGCAGAGCGATGCCAACAGTGTGGATTCAATTCTCATACTTGTTGAGGGTATTCATGAAGACACCACCTTCTCAACCTCGCCGGAGGCGATAATCCTCAGGTTAAGTCACCACCAGTCAGCTCTCCCCCTTAAAGGGGAGAATAGCCTGTGGCTTTCTGGGACTATGGCGACTTTTTGTATTTTATGCTACAAATACCATCCTGAATAAAGTCACTAACTCAACATTGAAAGACAAATTGCAACCAGATCATTGCAAGTAGAGCTGAATGATTGTAGACAAATTCTTATAATCTAATCAATAACCTTGTTGAAGATAAACATAACTGCAAGTGCTGGAAATCTGAACCAAAAACCAAAAATGCGTGAACACTTATAGAGAGGTCAATTTGGATTTGCTGAGAGGTTCTCACATTTTTTGCTTTTGTCAAGAATGATTGATTGTGATATTGTTCCCCCTCCTCTTAACATGCTATGCCTCATAGCACCAGAGACCCGGGTTCCATTCCAGCTTCAGGTGACTGTCTATGTGGCGTTTGCACTTTCTGCCCATGTCTGGGGGTTTCTTCCTGGTACCCCAGTTTCCTCCCACAATCCAAAGATGTGCAGGTTAGGTGGATTGGTCATGCTAAAAAACTGCCTCTTAGTGTGCAAAGATGTGTAGGTTAGGGGCATCAGGGTTACAGGAATATGGTGGGGGATGGACCTGGGTAAAATGCTTTTCTGGAGAGTTGGAGCAGTCTCGGTGGGCCAAATGGTCTCCTTCTGCACTGTAAGGATTCCATGGTTAACATACTGCAAATGGTTTGGTTACAAACATACTTGGTACTTGTGTATTTTATTCGTGAAAAAAAAATGAGTTGTGGAAATGACTGGAAAGGTTGGTAACAGACTGGGCATCTTTAAAAACTTAGCTCTGTGAGCAATTTTATTCACTACAAATGCTGCATCTACCCTGGAGCATGCATTTAGCAAGCTGTGATTTTCCCATTGCCACCCACTCACTATCGGCGCAAATGTATGAGATATCTTTATGGTTCCTTCAATTACGTTGCACTATTATTCACCTAATATACAGAGATGCACATTATTTTAAATATAGTTAACCATTTGAAGTATAATTGCATGCTAAATTGTAAGGAATGTTCCATGTTGTACAAACTCCAAAAGGTTTCAACAAAGTGCTATGGAAATAATTGTCGCATTCTGAAGTTTTCTTTGAAATAAACTTTGTATTTCATGTATTGATTTGCATAAGCTTTAAATAAATGTGGAAACAAATAGTTACAGGAAAAATGTAATGTTTAATTTTTTGATTCATTCATTGGACGTGGGCACCACTGGCTGGGCTAGCATTTGTCACCCGTTCCTAATTGAACTGAGTTGCTGGCGAGGCCATTTCGGAGTCAATCACATTGCTGTGGGTCTGGAGACATATGTAGGCCAGACTCGGTAAGGATAGCAGATTCCCTCCCCTAAAAAGACATTAGTGAATCAGATGGGTTTTTACAACACTGATTTTGTGGTCATTAGACCTTTACTTCCACATTTTAATTCAAATTTTACCATCTGCCCTGGTGGAATTTGAACCCTGGCCCCAGAGCATTACTCTGGGTTTCTGGAATAACAGTTCAGTGATAATACCACTACTCCATTGTCTTCCCTGAAAAGTGACAACTTTAATAAACTGTATTTCAAAAAGATTTAAAGTATTGTAATAATTATGCTAAAGAAAGATGAAAACTCAGGTCAGTGTTTGCACTTACTGCTATTTGTTTCATACTGGTGATGAACATCACCTAGTACCAGATCATCGCAAGGTCCAAAATCCAACCCAACCGAGGAGAGGAACTCCAAGTGCAGCTCACAACCAATCTGGAAAATCCAACTCAATCAAGAACAATGGGGCAAAATAAAGTAATCTGTCCTACACTCCAATGTCTGGACCTTTGGGTTTGAGCTCTGCCATCACCAAGACTGGTTCAGTGAAAACTATGCTGAAGTATGTGACCTAGAAGAAAAATTAGCAGTCTTTATAGCCTGGTAGAACAACCAGGATCACAAGTCAAGAAGGCAGCATTCCAAGTGCTCAAGCCTAATGCCTCAAGACAAATCCAGAAAGAACTTGGTGGGAAGAGAAAGCTTGAGAGATCCAATAAAATGACTGACCACCACGACATACAAAACTTTTTTGAAACCACGAGCACCATATATAGACCAAGAACAAATGGACAAGGTCCCCTTTGCTCACAGGATGGTGGGCGGGATTTTACGGTCTCGCTGAAATTTCCGCCTGAGGTCAAGGGACATTTCCGTTGTCCGCCCCTCGCACACTCCAATTCCTTGGCGGGTGAGATGGTAGAATTCCAATGGATGTATCTCTTCTAAAGAATGACAATGCCATTGTCATTGCTGGAAAGAAAATTTTCAACAACTCCTCAACCCTGAATCTACAGTGACAGCTGGTATTCTTTGGACTACCCTCCAACTACACTGTGGTAGAACGCATGGGTGAGCCACCATTTTGGGAGAGTTGCAACAAGTAATAAAATGGATGGAAACCAACAAACCCTGAGCCCTGATAATATTCCAGCTGCGCTCTTCAAAGCTGGGGGCTTTTTGCTCACATCAAGACTTCATGCATCCTATGGCATTGGGGGGAGGGGGTTGTGGGAAGAGAAGAAACTCCCCATCCCCCACCTTGACTTTAGAAACACCATAATTATAACTACCTTCAAAAAGTGAGATAAATCATGCTGTGGAAACTATTTCTCCAAAGCAGGAGAAATCCTGCACATTCACCTGAATCACCTACTTCCTATGGCTGGGGAAATCCTCCTAGAAACACAGCGTGGCTTTAGACCATCCATAAGAATGTCTGACATGGTCGCTATTGCTTGCCAAATCCAAATAAGCTGTCAAGAACAACACCAGGAACTCTTCTCTGCATCCATTGCCCTAACCAAAGCATTTGGCCCAGTAAATCGAGAGGCTCTGTGATTTGTGCTCCCAAGATTTGGATGTACAACAAACGTCTTCACAATCCTGTAATTGCTTTGTGATGATATAACTGCAGTGTGAGATCTGAAACAGATGCCTACAAAACATGGATCAGTTTCAAGCCAGGCTGTGCGATAGCCCCCGTCTCCATTGTATTTAACATTTACCTGACAGTGGCTATTCATCTCAACAATGATCACTGCCTCTGGTGTGAGTATTAAATACTGCCCAGATGGAAAACTCTTTAAGTCGCCTTCCATTCCAGAACTAAACTGACCACCATAGATATACGCGACCTACAGTTTGCAGATGACTTCAGTGTTGTTGCCCACTCCATACCAGATTTTCAAGCCACTCTCAATCTCTTGAATTCTGCACGCATACAAGAAACTCAGTCTGTCTTTGAATGTGGCCTAAGCAAAATTCATATATCAACCACATCCTGGTCAACCAAATATTCGAACTCCATAAATGTTGAAGGAGGATCTCTGGATTATGTCGAGCATTTCCCTCACCTTACAAGCCATCTCTCTCAGAAGGCCACCATTGACAAGGTAATCTAACACTAGATCAGCTTCACCAGCTCAGCCTTTTACAAACTACTGTAGCAAGTTTTTGACAACAAAGATCTCTGCAAGTCAACAAAAGTCCTGACCTACGGAGCAGCTGTCGTCACCATACTCCTGTACTGCAGAGAGACACGGACTCTGTAATGGCACACAAGAGTGCAAGAGAAATCCCACCAGCAATGCCTCTATCGTATACCCTCCAGATTTAATAGGAACTGTCGAACAAATGCTCATGTCCTTCTTGAAGTCTGCAGCTCCACAAGCATTCCGACAAAATGCCTGTAAAATTAACTTGGATGGACTGTGCACAGTGTGTCTGGATAGCCAGCTCCTGATTTCTTAACTCTCAAATCGCCAACGCTTCAGGGGAAGACAAAAAAAAATCTTCAAGACACTCTGAACCTCGCCTTGAAGCCCAGAAACATTGACGTTAATGACTGGGAGAAGCTTAGTACCAATGGTACAGAATGGCACTAACTTGTCTACAGATTACATCATACTGAGTAAATTTTAATGATCTGACAGAGCAGCGGCAGATAAGAAAAAAAAGGAAGCAAATCCTGCATTCCAAATCCCACTACTTCATGGAATATCCTGAGCGATGTGCCAGTGATCTGTAGGTCAAGGATCGGCCCGTTTAGTCACAGGAAAACCCATAGCTGAAACTCACGATCCTGAGTAGATGTCATTTTCAAATCCAGGGGCAGCTGACAATTTGTTTCAGATTTAATTTTAATCTACAGGTCTTGCTACTTAACGCTAAGCGACAACAACAGTTTGCATTTCTATAGCTCTTCAATGTAAAAATGGTCTCAAAGCACTTCTTTGACTTTCCTCTGCCCCGTTTTCTCGTTTCTGGAACTTTCTGTTCTTAGCGTCTGGGATTTGCTTTATGTCCCTCTGTATTGTCCTGTCTGCACTGGCAGTATCTGTGGAAAGCTTCTTGCTTCTGGGTTACATTGTTCCAATTGAACTCAAATACTTCTGTTTTTCAGTGTGACCCTCGTGTTGTTGAGCTCACAAGTTTAGTTTTGTTTAAGCCTGTAATTGCATTTAAATTGTAAAACCTCAATTACAATGCAAGCAAAGTTTAAAGTGAAACTAAAACCCATAGACTTGTAGGCACCTAAACTAAACGAAACTGAAATGATTAACCATTTCTTCATAAACGCAGAAAGACAAAAAAATAAACATAAACTTATACCTTATTTCTGGCACACGCAGACAAATATAAATTACTTAAACTATCTCTATTTCCTAACATGCTAAAGGTTCATGTTATATTGATTTGAGTATTTGTGATGATAATATGTAGCAGCTGCAGTTCTGAATGAAAAACTATTGTAAAAACCATAAATAGATTCATGGAAGGTCCTGTACTTAGTGGAATGTATAAACTCTCCTGGCTGTGCACCATGTGACACCAGATGGTTATGTGAAAGCACTGCACAAATCTGGGTAGTTAAACTGAAGGTCATACAAGCTATACGAGGTAGCAAGAATGTAAAAGCAGGTAGGATTTGTATACTTACCTTCTTGCTTCTTTTACAAGACAACTTTCTGTTCTAAACTGAGTCAGAAATACTGTATTATAGCAGTTGCCAGAGTCACCAATGAAACAAGAACTAACAACCCTCATGTAATGAACTGTTAAAGCAGGAAGCCACTGCCAAAAAATGTACACCAACCTATCAAAAGCACAGAGTGCTAGGCCAGCAACACCAAGTTTCACTCCTTGTCTTTTAAGGACTCCTGGATCATGCTATGCAAACCTCTATCGAGTCTGATTCTTTCCACTCTCCTCCTCACTAGTGGCTCAGCATCATCTTTGAAGCTAGTATCACCACCACAGAAAAGATTATAGTCATAGTCATAGAGGTTTACAGCATGGAAACAGGCCCTTCGGCCCAACTTGTCCATGCCGGACCTTTTTTTTAAACCATTAAACTAGTCCCAATTGCCCGCCTTTGGCCCATATCCCTCTATACCCATCTTACCCACCTAACTGTTTAAACGCTTTTTAAAAGACAAAATTGTACCTGTCTCAACTACTACCTCTGGCAGCTTGTTCCAGACACTCACCACCCTCTGTGTGAAAAAATTGCCCCTCTGGACCCTTTTGTATCTCTCCCCTCTCACCTTAAACCTATGCCCTCTAGTTTTAGACTCCCTACCTTTGGGAAAATACGTTGACTATCTAGCTGACCTATGCCCCCCATTATTTTATAGACCTCTATAAGATCACCCCTCAGCCTCCTATGCTCCAGAGAAAAAAATTCCCAGTCTATTCAGACTCTCCTTATAACTCAAACCATCAAGTCCCGGTAGCATCCTAGTAAAACTTACGCCTGTCACAATAAATATCCTGATTAGAATTTTACACATCCAATTCATGCATTTCCTTGTGTGATATCAAGATTATACTTTACTGGGAGCAATGGATATGCTATTGAAGAAATTTAAGGATGCTATCACGTGCATACATTTTGGCACTTATACCTATGTTGCATATGTTTGGGCATAAATGTTGACCAGTTTTGTTCAGTTATCTCTGGGCGCATACATTGAAGGGCAAATATAAACATGTTCGGTGATTGGTTCACTAATGTGCATCACTGACAACTCTCTTTGATTTGAACCAATAATTATTTAAATCGACCAAACCTTGGTGCATTTTTGAGGGTATTTCAGCAGCTTAACCTATTCAATTTGGTGAGTTGGCTTGAAACTACAGACAGAAAAATCTAACCGTTTGATTTCCATAAGTGGAGAGACCAAACAAATAGTTGCGGTTATCAAGTTCAATGTAAGACCATGCATTTATTATAGAAATTTCATTCATTTATTTTCTTTCAAGGAGTTGACTATTATAACATGTACTGTAACTGCAAATGTGTATTAATAAATCCACTTGATAGTTAAAGTTTAAAATTAGTTATGATATTGTGATACCTCACCATTTACTGAAGGTCCAATGTAGGGATAGAATAGATCCAGTAGTGAAAGCAAGTCATTGAAAAGTTGTGCATTCATTTTATTGAGCTTCATTGTGGAACTTGTTGCCCCATAGAGTGGTGGAGCCTGAATCATTGAATAGTTTCAAGAAGGAGATAGATATATTTCTAATATAAAAAGGGATAAGGTGATGTTTGCTAGAGCGGTTGGGGAGGGTTTAAACTTATATGCCAGGGGGATAGGGACCTATGTAAGGAGTCCGAGAAAGAGGGAGCAAGGACAAAATGTGGGGAGAATGTTCCAACTGCATCAAAATCAGGAAAAAAGTTAAAAGGAAGGAGAACTCAGGAAATGTTATTAATGGAAGTGCGAGAATTCAAAAAGAAGGTACAAAAGGGCACTTTATCTGAATGCTCGCAGCATTCGAAACAAGGTAAATGAGTTGACAGCACAAATCATTGCGAATGAGTATGATTTGGTGGCCATTACAGAGACATGGTTACCGGATGGTCACGACTGGGAGTTAAATATCCAGGGATATCAGACTGTTCGGAGGGACCGACAGGAAGGTAAGGGAGGTGGGGTAGCTCTGATATTTAAGGATGACATCAGGGCGGTAGTGATGATACAGGTTCTATGGAAAAAAGGTTGAATCCATTTGGGTGGAAATTAGAAATAATAAGGAGAAAAAATCACTGATAGGTGTAGTCTATAGGCCACCAAATAATGACATCATGATGGGGCGAGAAATAAACAAAGAAATAACTGATGCACGTAAAAATGGTACAGCAATTATCATGGGGGATTTTAATTTACATATCAATTGGTCAAACCAGGTCGGTCAAGGCAGCCTTGAGGAGGAGTTCATAGAATGTATCCGCGATAGCTTCCTTGAACAGTATGTAATGGAACCTACAAGGGAGCAAGCTATCCTAGATCTGGTCCTGTGTAATGAGACAGGAATAATTAATGATCTTGCAGTTAGGGATCCTCTTGGAAGAAGCGATCACAGTATGGTTGAATTTAAAATACAGATTGAGTGTGAGAAAGTAAAATCCAATACCAGTGTCTTGTGCTTAAACAAAGGAGACTACAAAGGGATGAGGGAGGAGTTGGCTGAGGTAGACTGGGAGCAAAAACTTTATGGTGGGACTATTGAGGAACAGTGGAGGACTTTCAAAGCGATCTTTCACAGTGCTCAGCAAAAGTATATACCAGTGATAAGGAAGGACTGTAGAAAAGGAGAGAATCAGCTATCGATATATTGAAGGAAATAAAGGAGGGTATCAAATTGAAATAAAATGCATACAAAGTGGCAAAGATTAGTGGGAACCTAGAGGATTGAGAAATCTTTAAAGATCAGCAGAAAGCCACAAAAAAACTATGAAGAAAAGTAAGATGGATTACGAGAGTAAATTAGCTCAGAATATAAAAACAGATAGCAAAAGTTTCTACAAATATATAAAATGAAAAAGAGTGGCTAAAGTAAACACTGGTCCTTCAGAGGATGAGAAGGGGGATGTAATAACTGGAAATGAGAAAATGGCTGAGGCATTGAACAGGTATTTTTTGTCGGCCTTCACAGTGGAAGACACAAATAACATGCCAAAAATTGATGACAGGAAGGCAATGGCAGGTGAGAACCTAGAAACTATCATTAACACGAAAGAGGTAGTGTTGGGCAAGTTAATGGGGCTAAAGGTAGACAAGTCTCCTGGTCCTGATGGAATGCATCCCAGGGTACTAAAAGAGATGGCAGGAGAAATAGCAAATACACTAGTGGTAATTTACCAAAATTCGCTGAACTCTGGTGTGGTTCCCGCAGATTGGAAAACAGCAAATGTGACGCCACTGTTTAAAAAAGGAGGTAGACAAAAGGCAGGTAACTATAGGCCGGTTAGCTTAATTTCTGTAGTAGGGAAAATGCTTGAATCTATCATCAAAGAAGAAATAGCGAGACATCTGGATATAAATTGTCCCATTGGTAAGATGCATCATGGGTTCATGAAGGGAAGGTCATGTTTGACTAATTTGGTGGAATTCTTTGAGAACATTACATGTGCAGTGGACAATGGGGAACCTGTGGATGTGGTGTATCTGGATTTCCAGAAGGCACTTGACAAGGTGCTGCACCAACAACTGCTACATAAGATAAAGGTGCACGGTGTTACGGGTAACGTATTAGCATGGATAGAGGATTGGTTAACTAACAGAAAGCAAAGAGTTGGGGTAAATGGGTGTTTTTCTGGTTGGCGATCAGTAACTAGTGGTGTGCCCCAGGGACCAGTGCTGGGACCGCAATTGTTTACGATTTACATAGATGATTTGGAGTTGGGGACCAAGTGTAGTGTGTCAAAATTCGCAGATGACACTAAGATGAGTGGCAGAGCAAAGTGTGTAGAGGACACTGAAAGCCTGCAAAGGGATATAGATAATGTAAGTGATTGGGCGAGGGTCTGGCAGATGGAGTACAATGTTGGTAAATGTGAGGTCATCCATTTTGGTAGGAATAACAGCAAAATGGACTATTATTGAAATGGTAAAAAATTGCAGCATGCTGCTGTGCAGAGGGACCTGAGTGTCCTTGTGCAGGAATCTCAAGGAGTTGGTTTGCAGGTGCAGCAGGTAATTAAGAAGGCAAATGGAATTTTGTCCTTCATTGCTAGAGGGATGGTGTTCAAAAACAGTGAGGTTATGTTGCAGATGTATAAGGTGCTGGTGAGGCCACACCTGGAGTACTGTGTACAGTTTTGGTCTCCTTACTTGAGAAAGGATATACTGGCATTGGAGAGGGTACAGAGGAGATTCACGACGTTGATTCCGGAGTTGAGAGGGCTGGCTTATGGGGAGAGACGGAGTAGACTGGGGCTATACTCATTGGAATTCGGAAGAATGAGGGGAGATCTTATAGAAACATATAAGATTATGAAGGGAATAGATAAGATAGAAGCAGGGAAGTTGTTTCCACTGGCGGGTGAAACTAGAACTAGGGGGCATAGCCTCAAAATAAGGGGGAGCAGATTTAGGACTGAGTTGAGGAGGAACTTCACACAAAGGGTTGTGAATCGGTGTAATTCCCTGCCCAGAGAAGCAGTTGAGACTACCTCATTGAATGTTTTTAAGGCAAGGATAGATAAATTTTTGAACAGTAAAGGAATTAAGGGTTATGGTGAGCAGGCGGGGTAAGTGGAGCTGAGTCCACGAAAAGATCAGCCATGATCTTATTGAATGGCGGAGCAGGCTCGTGGGGCCAGATAGCCTACTCCTGCTCCTAGTTCTTATGTTCTTATATGGGGAACAGGTGGGGAGGTGGATTTAAGACAAGGGAGAGATCAGCCATGATCTGATTGAATGGTGGAGCAGGTTTGATGGGCTGAAGTTGCCTACTTCAGTTTCTAATTCCTATGTTCCAATGTTCCTTGATAAAGAAAATATTTTCCAGACATCAAGGTCTGGGAATATACCTCAAAGACCATTGAGAATTAAGGTTCACCTCCAAGAGTAATGTAAAGTACAGAAACTGAAGCATCTTGAGTAAGAGATATACAAAAGACTCGAAATATAAAATGCCATTCACAAAGTACATAAAGGGCAGGTTTATTAATGGTTAAGATAAAAGCAAAATACTGCGGATGCTGGAATCTGAAACAAAAACAGAAAGATGCTGGAAAATCTCAGCAGGTCTGACAGCATCTGTGGGGAGAGAATGGAGCCAACATTTCTAGTCTAGATGACCCTTCATCAGAACTGAGAGGAAAGAGAGTCAGCAGAGATTTATGCTGTGAGGGGAGGAGTGATGGAATTGGACAAAGGGAATGTAAATAAGCATGCAGCAGGCTGAGAAGATGTTGAAAGTGTCCATTAACTGATCAGAATATATGAATGGCAGAACAAAGGTACAGCTTGGTAAATGACTGCCTGAGGAATGTGGCAGTAGGCCTGAAGAAAGGGGAGGTGGAAAGATGGAGAGCGATAAAATGGAGAATGAAATGAAATGAAATAAAATAAATGTAAATGGGGTGGAAGGGAGAATTCATGCTCTGAAGTTGTTGAACTCAATGTCCAGTCCAGAAGGCTGTAAAGTGCCTGATCGGGAGATGAGGTGCTGTTCCTCCAGTTTGCGTTGGGGTTCTCTAGAAAATGTCAAAAGGCCAAGGATGGACATGTGGGCAGGAGAGCAGAGTGGTGTGTTGAAGTGGCAAGTGACAGGAAGGTCTGGGTCCTGCTTGCGGACGGACTGAAGGTGTTAAGCAAAGCGGTCACCCAGTCAGAGCTTGGTCTTTCCTATGTAGAGTAGACCGCATTGGGAGCAGCGAATGCAATAGATCAGATTGTAGGAGGTGCTGGTGAAGCACTGCTTCACCTGAAAGGGGATGTTTAGGACCTTGGACAGTGAGCAGGGAGGAGGTAAAGGGGCAGGTGTTGCACCTTCTACGGTTGCATGGGAAGGTGCCGTGGGTAATGGGTGAGGTTTTGGGTGTGATGGAGGAGTGGGCCAGGTGTTCCAGAGAGAACAGTCCCTGCAGAATACTGACAGGGGGGTTGAGGGGAAGATGTGTTGAGTAGTGGCATCGTGCTGTACTTGGCGGAAATGAAGGAGGATGATCCTTTGAATGCGGAGACTGGTGGAGGTGAAGGGACTGAGCGAATGGGATGGAGACCTTACAGGATATGGTGTGTGAAGAGCTGTAGTCAAGCTAGTTGTGGGAGTCAGTGGGTTTGTAGTGGATACTAGTGGACAGTTTATCACCAGAAATGGAGACAGGGAAGTCAAGGGAGAGAAGAGAAGTGTCAGAAATGGACCATGTGAACGTGTTAGAAGCGTGGAAATTGGAAGCAAATTTGATAAATTTTTCCAGGTCCAGATGGGAGCATGAAGTGGCACCAAAATAATAATCGAAATTTAATGGTTTCTCAGTTGATAAGTGAAACATATGGCATGTGAGTTATATCAAAGATCTGTAGAAAACACACACACACACAATGATATCAGTGAGGGAATAACACAGAATCTTTGGTTTATTTGATTGTTATAATGAATGTGCAGTTTCTTAAAATAATATGTTAATGAGAGGATGTTTCATAGGGCATGTGTATTAATTAAAGCGAGATCAAGCAAGCTATAGATAGCTTGTACCAAATAGTATAATTATTGTGAAATGTATGCTGTAAAGGTGGTGTTTTGTGTGGTTTCTTTATTAAGGAGAGAGCCTCAAAAGTATTTGTTATACCAGATGGTGCTATATGGGGTGTTATGTCAAGATTTCCATTGTTTTGCTATTAAAAGGAAGAGATGACTGCTGCAACATGCATTGTAAGATAATACTGATATGATGATTGCAATGTAAATTCCAATTTCCTTGGACCTAATAAGAGTTCTCCTTATTGTCATTGCCAATTGATACATTTGGGAAATTTGTTATAAGATCATAGTTCATTAATTTTTCACGTTGGGTTAATTTATTTCTAATATGTATTTGTAATTCATACTTCTTGAGGTCATTTGCCTCAACCTCACTACAAAAGCTGCTACTGCCTTCCTGGGGGCTCTTGCTATCGAGTTGAACTTATATCATTGCATACTGACCGAGGGCTTTGGGTAATAATGCCTTTTTACTATTTACATGAGTTCTTCAGAGGTTTTAGTGTCAGTCCATCCGGAGAAGTCAAGCTTCTTACCAACTTATAGCTTCAGGCACTGCAGACTCTATTTACCCTTTACCTCTGCCCGCCCCACCAACCCCCCATTTCATTTGCTTTGAAGAAGTTTCGCAGGTGTTCAATCTATTGAACCGAATCCCCCAAGTTAATGTTGGGGGGCTCAAGCTTTCCAAATAGAAGCATCATGATAACTCACTGACTGCTGAAGAGGTGTGCTTCCAACGTCTTATACATAAGGTCGGCTCTGCCGTTCTCTGTGGTAAATGAAAAATGTCTCATTGATCCTCATCCCCTCAAAGAGCTAACAGCTGATGCCTGACTGCAGTGAATCAGGCACCAGGCGTTGGGAAGTCAGTGTGAAACACATGGGGGGAGAACTAGCCCATTACCATATTCTACATAGCGTATGCAAATCACTGGTTATGCCAAGGGGAAACACTCTGGCTTTCCCTCTGGTGTGGATACTAAATTCCAACTGGGGAGAATCACGGTCAAGAACTTGAAGAGATTTAAGCACAAGAATGGGAATTTTAAATTTGAGATGTTAGGGGTTGCCAATGTTCAGTTATTATGGATGACGTTGATGAGTCATTGGGACAGTATACAGAATACAAAATGGGCAGCAGAGAATTTGGATGAATGTAAATTTAGAGGGCGGAGGTTGGGAGGACGGCTGGAAATGTATTGGAGTAATTACACCTGGGAGTGTCAAAAGCTGGCATAAGGATTTCAGCAGCCCAGTGGCTAACATTGGGGTGATAATAGTGATGGACAGGATGGGGAATCATTATCGAATAGGACACTCAGATTGCAAACACTCTTGTTCCATTGGGACGGTGCTCAGGGCTGGTGGAGGACAAAATCATTGACAAACAGATGCAGTTTTTGATGGAATCTTCAGTCTTCCAATGTTTACTTTGATATCAGAGGAGTAATGACAATACAGTCAGTGAAAGGTTTGGGAGAGGAGATGGTGAAACTGAGCTGGTTGTCATCAGCATCTACGTGGACGCTGACCTCATGTGTTCTGATGATGTTGCCAGGTGACATCATGTGAATCAGAAAGGAAAAGAAACCTGTGATAAATCCTTGGGGTATTCCACAGACAATGGTGAGGTGATGCTGTACAGAAGCCGTAGCTGGGGACGCTCTAGCTTCAACCGGTCAGGTCAGGATGGGAGCAAGGGGAGTCTCACAATGGAGGAGGATAGTGTGGTTGAGTTTGTCACGTATGTCAAAGTGGGAAACGAGCATGGACGAGATAATGCACCACGGTCAGATTCAAAGAGCATCTCTTTTGTGAATTTGGTTAAAGTCATTTCAATCCCTCACCAGAGCAGAAATGTGATTGGAAGGCTTTAAACAGTGGAGGAAGGATGGGCTCAGATTTGGAAGGCAACACCCATGAAAATCAAATGAAATTCGAAACGCATGCATGGACAGAGGGGACAAAGGTGCCTTTTTGAAGGGGGTAGTGTGTATTTACAGTCGTTTAAAAATAGAGGTGTCAGTACCTAGGGGCAGGGATCATAATGCTTTCCTGGTTTGGATCAAATCATTTATCATAGACTCAGAATTAAACCTGGCACTTTCTCTACATCTCAATAACTTACTGAACCATTGGAGAAATTCCAAAACATTTTGAATGTATTTTATTGAGCTTCGAAGAGTGAGCCAATGCCTGAAAAATAAATATCAATTTATGACCAATTCAGGAGCCTATTATGCCAAAATGTAAGTCAGCAAAGTGCCTTTTGTCCACAACTAACGTACTTCTTTATTGATCAACAAAAAAAACTGATTAAAAGCCACATATGTCAGCGTGACAAAAACTTCATTACATTTCATGCATTACTCCTGTAGGCATTGCAAAAGTTTTTTTATTCATTCGTGGGACATGGGTGCCGCTGGCTGGTCAACATTTAATGTCTATCCCTAGTTGCCTGAGGGCAGTTGCAAATCAACCACATTGCTGCAGCTCTGGAGTCACATGTAGGCCAGACAAGGTAAGGATGGCAGATTTCCTTCCCTAAAGGACATCAGTGAACCAGATGAGTTTTTCCGACAGTCGACAATGGTTTCATGGTCATTGGCAGATTCTTAATTCAGATTTTTTTATTGAATTCAAATTCCACCATCTGCCGTGGCGGGATTCCAACCTGGATCCCCGGAACGTTAGCTGAGTTTCTGGAGTAATATTGTGCGTTAATACCACTAGGCCATCACCTCCCCCTGTGCAGGATTTAAGCAGTTCGGCTATTATTAGATCAAGTTACAGCCAGTACCTGCTTCCCGATGTTGTGCTGCATTTACGGTGTACCTCATGGTTTATGCCACATTATCAAAATGCAGTTGTGGTTGTGGAAACAAACTGGCCTCAACTACCACTTGAGTTGTGTGTGTCAAGATCAGTGATACATTGATTGATTGGGACTTATTGCTGTCACACCTTTCAAATGGAGAAATGTACTCAACTTGCCTCCTGTGATCTATTTAGAAAAGACAATGAAACCAATTTAATTTCAGCAGAGGGCAGGTGACAATTGGGCCGCCGTCCCTTACTGGCACCTCTGAAAGCTTTGAAGAATTTTGATGGTTCGACCTCATTTGAATCTCATTGGCAAGTTGCTAATGCGTTTTTCAGCAATGATAAGACAGCTTGCCTATTGGAAGGGCAACTTTAACCATGTGCCCCTTACAAATAAAGCTTTAAAATAGTTTGTGTAAGTAAATAGTTTGTGAACTTAGAATTTTAGAGCAATTAACTACTTTTGAACAGGTGGATGTACCAACAAACTGTATGTAGACCTTGCTTGACTTTATATAAGCTTAATTATTTCTTGTGCTTTCTGTTGCAGTCCAAGGACTATAGCAATTGCAAATGGAGACACTACAGCTCATGACCATGTCTCTTGGAGCCACAACCCTTCCCAGGCCTGCACAGTTTGAAGTCATACCTGCATTTATTTGCACATTTGGGGGTCAAGCACACATGCGGGTGGGGGTGGGGGTAGGGGTGGGGGTGGGGGTGGGGTTGCTTTATAGCAGCGTGTTGGTGTCGCTCTGTATCACAAACCAGCTGTCCAGCCAATCTGTAATACAGGCTAAATCACAGTGCATATCAAATGACATGAATGCAGATAACATACATCATCCCCTGTGATATTCATCACATTTACGGATATGCTTTGTGCGTGACCTGCCACAGTTTTTATCTGGGACGTTCAGAAAATCATATCTTCCCAGCTATGGAGTGTAAAGACTGTTGGCAGGATTTTCCATGCAATCTGCTGTGTGATTCGCAGTGGAGGAGGCAGCCTACCATTGGCCGGCAGCAGGATCTTCTGGTCCCACTGTTGTCAACAGGGATTCCTGTGAATGCACCCGTCGCCGCTGTGAAACTTGCGGCGGTGGAGCGCCATCAGCTGGACTGGAAGATCCCGCTGGCGTGAACAGCCAGAAAATTCTGACCTGTGTATTTCCCTCAATATGAAGCTTTATTGTTCACTAAATGATTACAGGTTTTTTCCTTCCATTATTCTATCTGAAAGTCCACTCCATGTATTGATAAGTCTAGTAAGAGTTTTAACAACACCAGGTTAAAGTCCAACAGGTTTATTTGGTAGCAAATGCCATTAGCTTTCGGGGCACTGCTCCTTCGTCAGATGGAGTGGAAATCTGCTCTCAAACAGGGCACAGAGACACAAAATCAAGTTACAGAATACTGATTAGAATGCGAATCTCTACAGCCAACCAGGTCTTAAAGATACAGACAATGTGAGTGGAGGGAGCATTAAGTACAGGTTAAAGTGATGTGTATTGTCTCCAGACAGGACAGGACTTGCAGAATCTCACTGGCTGTCCTGTCTGGAGACAATACACATCTCTTTAACCTGTGCTTAATGCTCCCTCCACTCACATTGTCTGTATCTTTAAGATCTGGTTGGCTGGAGAGATTCGCATTCTAATCAGTATTCTGTAACTTGATTTTGAGATCGCCTCTCATTCATTGAAATATCCCATGAAAGAATATTTTATAAAGCAACCTGCCACTTTCGGCCAGTTGACTGGCATACCAAAATAAAATAAAATCTGGCAGTCAAAACTTGCCAGTCCTCCCACCTGTGTGGGATTGCTTTTTCGTCCCATCTTTTTTCTGCCGGGAGTTAAAATTTTCTTCCACAGTGCTCAGTACCTCATTATTATTGTAATCTCCTGAATAGCTTCTCAGGCTTTTTTGCTATGTTTAGCAACCTGAATCCATCCAGAATTCTCATTTCCTTGGTTTTTGCAGAGGTTTCTAAATTGAGACAGTTTTCCTTTATTACATCAATCTTTCTCGTTCTTAAAGATCATACAGAAATTGTACCTCACAGCGCCCTTCTTAATTATGCTTCTTTCAAGGGGTTCCACTTTTGAGTTTCTGTCTCTCACATTAACCTCCTAAATGTTAATGCCTCAGGACTTTCCATCTGATTTTACTTATCCTTTACATTAGCTCCTGTAATTCACCTTCTTCCATCCGAATACAACAACATAACTTACATTTATCTAGCGCCTTTAATACAGAAAACAATACAGGATGCCTCACAGAAGGTAACTGGAAGCTCATGGAAAATGGAAGGCAAATGATGCCTCAGAGAAGGCAAATGGAAGCTGGACTTGCGGATAGCGATGAGCATTGTCGGGCAATACAGCAGGATATAGATAGGCTGGAAAATTGGGCGGAGAGGTGGCAGATGGAATTTAATCCAGATAAATGCGAAGTGATGCATTTTGGAAGAACTAATGTAGGGAGGAGTTATACAATAAATGGCAGAGCCATCAAGAGTATAGAAAGGGACAGAGGGACCTAGGTGTGCAAGTCCACAAATCCTTGAAGGTGGCAACACAGGTGCAGAAGGTGATGAAGAAGGCATATGGTATGCTTGCCTTTATAGGACGGGGTATAGAGTATAAAAGATGGAGTCTGATGATGCAGCTGTATAGAATGCTGGTTAGGCCACATTTGGAGTACTGCGTCCAGTTCTGGTCGCCGCACTACCAGAAGGCCCTGGAGGCATTAGAGAGAGTGCAGAGAAGGTTTACCAGGATGTTGCCTGGTATGGAGGATCTTAGCTATGAGGAGAGATTGGGTAAACTGGGGTTGTTCTCCCTGGAAAGATGGAGAATGAGGGGAGATCTAATAGAGGTGTACAAAATTATGAAGGGGATAGATAGGGTGAACGGTGGGAAGCTTTTTCCCAGATCAGAAGTGACGATCATGAGGGGTCACGGGCTCAAGGTGAGAGGGGCGAAGTATAACTCAGATATTAGAGGGATGTTTTTTACACAGAGGGTGGTGGGGGTCTGGAATGCGCTGCCAAGTAGGGTGGTGGAGGCAGGCACGCTGACATAGTTTAAGACTTACCTGGATAGTCACATGAGCAGCCTGGGAATGGAGGGATACAAACGATTGGTCTCGTTGGACCAAGGAGTGGCACAGGCTTGGAGGGCCGAAGGGCCTGTTTCCTGTGCTGTACTGTTCTTTGTTCTATTAATGAAGAGTTAGGAGAGGCGGAGAGATTTAGAAAGGAGATTTAAGAGAATGAGGGTGAGATGGATGAACGTTTTATACCTTCAATGGTGGAATTATTATAAAGGATACTGCATGGAAGTGCTGTATAAATACAAGTTCTTTATTTACCCTTACAATTCCTCCAGTCCAATGCCCCAGTTTGTGCCTTGTGGCCATTTAACTCGATTGCACCACACCCCCTCCCCGATGATCCAAAAAAAAGGTTAGCTCCCTTATACTACATTTAGGCAGTGAATGATCATCAGTTTCACCAAGTATTGTAGATCCTCGAGCTTTGCTGTCCACAATGCTACCACACAAAAAGTTCACTGTGGTATGTCAAACATTGCAAATAAACAATGCGTTCCACCCACTGCTACTTAATCCCGAGGCAGTCAGTTTATCTGTCACAGGGACAGACATATCATAGTGTTAATTGCTTTTATATAACTATGGTTTATTGTGTACCAGACAGAGACACTGTTTATTTAGAATACTACAAAAGAGCATGAAGCAATGTAAAACCTCCTTCATTACTTTTGTGTTCTGTTCTGAACTGCCAAATTCTTGTTTCAAAATATTACCAAATTAAATCAATGGCAGTGTTACTGAAACATTGATTTCAATATAATGGCCCTAGAAGTTCTGGGTTTGGAGACTGTGTACATATCTTTGCAAAGCCAGAAATCTTTGTCAGAATCTAATATACGCTGAGTTTTTTTGCTGTGGAGTTTCAGGATGCATGGTACAATTATAAACGGGAAAGGCTGGAAAAGCAGGTCAGCCTTTGCATTGTACAATTGTCTGCCTTCTCAGTGGCAGACACACGCAAATGACGGGGTTAGGATGGGATGACATGACCTGTCCTAAATCATGTCACTTCTTCTTTACCATTCACCCTGGGTGAATGTGCACCACAATCTAAATGAGGAAGTCTGCCAGGCTACATATATCAAGATATAAGTATTTGATTAAAAACAGAGATTGCTTTTGGTGACTTTTGACCATATATCGAGGTTCTCTGCAATTACCGGAAAAACTTTTCCATGTATACTTGGCAAGCCTTTCACAGTGGTTAGCACTGCTGCCTCACAGCACCAGGGACCTAGGTTCGGCTTGGGTCACTCTCTGTGTGGAGTCTGCACATTCTCCCCCTGCCTGTGTGGATTTCCTCCGGGTGCTCCGGTTTGCTTCCACAGTCTGAAAGATGTCCTGGTTAGGTGCGTTGGCCATGCTAAATTGCCCCTTAGTGTACCCAAACAGGCGCCAGAGTGTGGCGACTAGGGAATTTTCACAGTAACTTCATTGCAGTGTTAATGTAAGCCTATTTGTGACACTAATAAATAAATAAATTCTTTACATTTGGCGATACCTTGGAAAGCATTCTATTTCAATACAATTACTGAGATATTTTGCATGATATACATGAAGGAGGAAGAAGTGGACATGATAAACTAGATTTAATCATGCAGCACCATAGCAAAGCCAGTTTATCCTAGAATAGCCATCTGATAGGATAAATAGATCAAGGCCTTTCCCAGGGGATCTGGGGCACGATCTTACTGGCTGTTCACGCCACGGTCCAGCTGCAGCAAATACAGAGAATTTGGCGACAAGCCAAATCTCCGTTCACTGCAGCAGGTTGGGAAAATCCCGCGAGCGTGAATGGTCAGAAAATTCTGGCCCTGGTGTAAGGAGACTGTGGCTAGAATTTTACGGGCATGCCCGCCCCAATTCCGGGGACAGGCGAGGATCGGAGAACGGCATTCTCCATTGGCCTCGGGCAAGATCATACGAGCCTTGGGCGGACATGCCGGTAAAATTCCGCCCTGCGTTTCAGTCAACATATGAATTGGGAGCAGGAGTAGGGAACTTGATCCCTCGAGCCTGCTCCACCGTTCAATAAGATCATGGCTGATCTGATTGTCACCTCAACTCTACACTCCCAATGTCAACTCCATATTCCCACATACCCTCAATAATCTTTCACCCTCTTTCTTATTAAGAATCTATTTCTTTCTACCTTGAAAATATTCAAAGTATTTTCCTCCACCATCTTTTGAGGAAGAGAGTTCCAAAGGCTCACTGCACTCTGAGAGAAAACATTTCACCTCATCTCTGTCTTATTTTTAATGAGTGACCCCTCGTTCTAGATTCCCACAGGCAAAATATCCTTTTCACCATCTATCCTGCCAAGACCCCTCAGGATCTTATATGTTTCAATTAAATTGTCTCTGACCCTTCTAATCTCCAGCATATACAGGCCTAACCTGTCCAACCTTTCCTCATAAGACAACGTGCCCATTCCAGGCATTAGTATAGCTACCCTTCTCTGAACTGCTTCTAACATATTTACATCTTTCCTTAAATGAGGAGACCAATAACTGTACACAACACTCCAGGTCTCAATGCCCTGTATAATGGAAGCATGATTTCTCTACTTTTATTTTCAATTCCCCTTGCAAATCCTTATGGATTTCAGTAAGGCATTTGACAAAGTCCCACATGGCAGGTTGGTTAAGAAGGTTAAGGCTCATGGGATACAAGGAGAAGTGGCTAGATGGGTGGAGAACTGGCTTGGCCATAGGAGACAGAGGGTAGTGGTCGAAGGGTCTTTTTCCGGCTGGAGGTCTGTGACCAGTGGTGTTCCGCAGGGCTCTGTACTGGGACCTCTGCTATTTGTGATATATATAAATGATTTGGAAGAAGGTTTAACTGGTGTAATCAGCAAGTTTGCGGATGACACGAAGATGGCTGGAATTGCGGATACGAAGAGCGTTGTCGGGCAATACAGCAGGATATAGATAGGCTGGAAAATTGGGCGGAGAGGTGGCAGATGGAGTTTAATCCGGATAAATGCGAAGTGATGCATTTTGGAAGAAATAATGTAGGGAGGAGTTATACAATAAATGGCAGAGTCATCAGGAGTATAGAAACACAGAGGGACCTAGGTGTGCAAGTCCACAAATCCTTGAAGGTGGCAACACAGGTGGAGAAGGTGGTGAAGAAGGCATATGGTATGCTTGCCTTTATAGGACGGGGTATAGAGTATAAAAGCTGGAGTCTGATGATGCAGCTGTATAGAACGCTGGTTAGGCCACATTTGGAGTACTGCGTCCAGTTCTGGTCGCCGCACTACCAGAAGGACGTGGAGGCATTGGAGAGAGTGCAGAGAAGGTTTACCAGGATGTTGCCTGGTATGGAGGGTCTTAGCTATGAGGAGAGATTGGGTAGACTGGGGTTGTTCTCCTTGGAAAGACGGAGAATGAGGGGAGATCTAATAGAGGTATACAAGATTATGAAGGGTATAGATAGGGTGAACAGTGGGAAGCTTTTTCCCAGGTCGGAGGTGACGATCACGAGGGGTCACGGGCTCAAGCTGAGAGGGGCGAAGTATAACTCAGACATCAGAGGGACGTTTTTTACACAGAGGGTGGTGGGGGCCTGGAATGCGCTGCCAAGTAGGGTGGTGGAGGCAGGCACGCTGACATAGTTTAAGACTTACCTGGATAGTCACATGAGCAGCCTGGGAATGGAGGGATACAAATGATTGGTCTAGTTGGACCAAGGAGCGGCACAGGCTTGGAGGGCCAAAGGGCCTGTTTCCTGTGCTGTACTGTTCTTTGTTCTTTGTTCTAATAAACACTAATTTCTTGCTGTACGCCCATACTAACATTTTATGATTCATGCACTAGGACAGCAAGATTCTTTTGCATCTCTGAGCTCTGCAATCTCTCACCAATTAGATTTTATGCTTCTTTTTTATTCTTCCGGCCAAAATGGACAATTTTACATTTTCCCACAATATACTTCATTTGCCAGATCTTTGCCCACTCACTTCTATCTCCTTTTGTAGCCTCCTTGCATCCTCTTCACTTACTTACTATCTCTTTATCACCCAGCAAATTTAATCATGAAACTTTGAAGCCGTTCTGATTATTTGCAGGTCTACGATACACACAGCTCTGACTGGCAAACAAAGTGATCACACTTTTCAATTTTTATGTGACAGGCTCAATCTAAAGAGGACCTTAGCTAGATCAGCCAATTTCCTCTGTATTGCCCCTCTGGAAGGCAAGTCATCAATTATCCTCTTTATCAGGCCTTGTCAAAATGTACAACTCTGCAAAACTTCCTGATGGATAACTGAGAAGGCCATCAATTTGTTTTCAAGATGGCCAGATGCCTAGAGTTGATTGTACCCCTGCGACATTACATGGCCCAAATGAAATTTGCTAATCCACCCATCTTGTTTATATGACCTGCAAAGGCTTCCATTCTCTGAATGTGCAGCAATTTTGCTGTTACAGCTTCGTGAATTCATGATATGATGGCAGCTGGCAATGGCTATTGTACTTTGCCAGCCCAGTGTCTTAGATCTATTCCAATAGCAGGAAGTTACAAACAGTATGAACGCATGGGATGATGATGGTCGCATGACTTATTTCACCTCATTGTAAGAGCGAACATGAAGACAAAGCTAAGAATTGAACAATTGACCATGAAGAGAAACAGCCTCTGAAGCATGCATATTAGTTTCAACACTGTTGCTGGACACGGTTATATGCTTAACACAATCAGAAAGATCCTTAAGTTTCTGACAGACAGTCATCAAATTTATTTTCTTCCTTCTAAGATTCTGTCTTATATAACTTGCAATCAGATAGACTCTATGTCCTCATTAGATGGTCCTCCAAGACCTGATATAGAGTTGAATGAGTTTCCTGGACCTTTCATGAAGTGAGGTCAGGTCAACAGGTGCTCCTGCAGCAGCTGCTTAATCCACATTGCCCGGTAATGAGTTTGAATCCCTTCTCAATGTTACTGCACAACAGGGCAGGTCTGAAGTTATTCCAGCTGCCTGCTGGGATTCCCAAGAGAGCTCCCACAGATATTCCACATGCATGTGGCCCTCTACTTGGATCCCTCCCTTAATGAAAGGATCCACAAGATCATTCTTCCTCAGATTCTTTGCAGCCAGGGCTGACATTAATTATACCTCTGCTCAACCTCACTAGGCCTTAACTTCCACATGTGTCCCCTCTGTCGTCTTGTGTTTCACCATGTGTTGTTTCTACAGAACCTGTTACTGTCTGAAAAGGGTGAGTGAATGATTGATAGGGGGGACGAGTAGTCACCGGTTCTGCCAGAATTTTATGTTCTACAGTCTCTGGGGAGCAAAAAGGTGCAGTTAATAGCCACGTGCTTGAGTAGCATTCTACCTTAATGTGAAAAGTTGGACAGGTCCCATAATTGTCTGGTGATCTTCGCTGCCACTTTTATACCTGGGTAACAAGTTGAAATTGCCCTGAAGGATGTGCTGGCCTTGGAAAGGGTCCAGAGGTGGTTCAGAAGAATAATCCTTGGAATGAAGAGTTTGTCATATGAGGAATGGTTGAGGACTCAGGGTCTGTACTTGTTGGAGTTTAGAAGGATGAGGGGGGATCTTATTGAAACTTACAGGATACTGCGAGGCCTGGATAGAGTGGACGTGGAGAGGATGTTTCCACTAGTAGGAAAAACTAGAACCAGAGGGCATAACATCAGGATAAAGGAATGATCCTTTAAAAGAGAGCTGAGGAGGAATTTCTTCAACCAGAGAGTGGTGAATCTGTGGAACTCTTTGCCGCAGAACGTTGTGGAGGCCGGGTCATTGAGTGACTTTAAGACAGAGATAGATAGGTTCTTGATTAATAAGTGGATCGGGGTTATGGGAAAAAGGCAGAAGAGTGGGGATGAGAAGAATATCAGCCATGATTGAATGGCGGAGTAGACTCAATGGGCCGAGTGGCCTAATTCTGCTCCTATGTCTTATGGTCTTTTGGTCTTATGGCCTTCTCATTCCTTTAATACTGCAAAAGCTCATTTCAATTGTATCAAATAAACCCATGGAGTGAGTATTCTACTTTTGCAATGTTAAAATCTTAATTTGACCAGCAAACTGATAAATAATTTCACTTGCTAGTTATAAAATTCGTAAAATAGATTCCCATGGCTGGAATTATGTTCTGACAGTAGAGCTACTTGGCCTCCAGCCTTGTGATCCTATGCTCCTTATTCCACGTGGCATCATTCTGGTCTGCAGGGAGTGGCAAGCTCACAAATGTACGGTTAGAAGATGTGCTTCCAATTCTCTGCTTCCAAACTGCAACATTTGGAAATAATTTGTATTGCAAAGGAGAAATACCAGAAAGGATATTCATAGGCTAATGCCTGAACTGCAGTGCCTGATATTCACAGTTAGCTTACTATAAACCTCCAGAGAGCCTGCCATCTGGTTAATGAACCGACAAAACCCATTTATTATCAAAAAGCAATATAACTTCTTTCGAAGTTTCTCAGTTGTCACTTGGTGCTTCTAATAATTAATGGTAACAGTACAACTCCAGATTAGTAAGTATAAGGAACTGAGATTATTTTGATTTTGTGACTGCATGTATGCATGCAGTAACAATTTAAACAAATGTATTACAGCTGTGTTTAATCTACACATGTGCGGCTAGACAGATTTACTATATTTTGAGGGCGGGGGGTGAATAACCAAAAATAAAACTTAGAAGGAAAGGCTATAAAATGTCTTCCCGAACACTGAAGGAAATTATATGGATACTCCACAAGGTATCAATTTATAGAGCCATAGAGTCACAGAGGTTTACAGCATGGAAACAGGCCCTTCGGCCCAACTTGTCCATGCCGCCCCTTTTTTTAACCCCTAAGCTAGCCCCAATTGTCCGTGTTTGGCCCATATCCCTCTATACCCATCTGACCCATGTAATTGTCTAAACATTTTTTAAAAGACAAAATTGTACCCACCTCTACTACTACCTCTAGCAGTTTGTTCCAGACACTCACCACCCTCTGTGTGAAAAAATTGCCCCTCTGGACCATTTTGAATTTCTCCCCTCTCACCTTAAACCTATGCCCTCTAGTTTTAGACTCCCCTACCTTTGGGAAAAGATATTGACTATCTAGCTGATCTATGCCCCTTATCATATTGTAGTCCTCTATAAGATCACCCCTAAGCCTCCAGAGAAAAAAAGTCCTAGTCTATCCAGCCTCTGCTTATAACTCAAACCATCAAGTCCCGGTAGCACCCTAGTAAATCTTTTCTGCACTCTTTCTAGTTGAATAATATCCTTTCTATCATAGGGTGACCAGAACTGTAAACAGTATTCCAAGTGTGGCCTTACCAATGTCATTGTATAACTCATGGAATTCTATCTGGACTGGCTATATGTCCACCATTTTCCTCTTATGAAAAGATTTTCAAATGCCAAGAGCTGCACATCGTATTGTATCCTTGCCAGAGAACAACATGCTGTAAAATGCATCCATGATAGGGATGCCTTTATTGATTTTTTTGCCATAAAATAGGTGCTAGTTAGCACAAACATATGTGGCTCTTTGGTCTACTGGTATGATTATCGCTTCAGGAGTTTCCTTGAATGAATTTGCGAGAGGTCCTGGGTTCAACTCCCGAACGAGCCATTCTGTCTATCAATGTAGGTCAGTGGCGCTATGGATAATGCGTCTGACTATTGCTCAAAAGATTCCAGGTTCAACTCCTCGCTGGCTAGAGGCGAGCTTTCCAAAAGGAGCTTATGAAGAAGTTATATTTTCAATCACTTTAGATGGATATGCAAGCAAATGGGGTTGGTTTAGATAGGCATTTTGGTCGGCATGGACCAGTTTGGGCCGAAGGGCCTATCTCCATGCTTTAGATTCTATAAACATGTAAAGGACCTGCTCATTCGAGGGACATGAGCGTCGCTGGCTGGCCAGGATTTATTGCCCATTTCTAGCTGCCCTTGGAGGGCAGTTGAGAGTCAACCACATTGCTGTGTTTGGCCCACAGCCAAATCAGGTAAGGACAGCAAATTTCCTTCCCTAAAGGACATTAGTGAACCAGATGGGTTTTTCTGACAATCGACAATGGTTTCACGGTCATCAGTAGATTCTTAATTATTTCATCACCATACCTGATGCCACATTTTCCTGGCTTTGTGCTTGGTGGAAGCTCTAATGTCACTGCTCTCCTTGAGGATTTGAGAGTGATAGGCAGGAAGTCTGTCCAGACTCAAAATGGTAAGGGGAGCAGTCACATTGCCGAGGGTTGGCCTGTAAATTCCAAGCCTATCTCAATGGTCTGAACCCAAAAATACAGTTACATTCATGTCAGTTCAAGCTCAGAACATATTGTGCAGGTGGAAAGTAGGAAATAAGAAAATTTGGCGCCAGTATGTGTTGAAAACAGAGAACTGCTCAGGTGTTTTCATGGAACCATTCTAACATAGAAGGAAGTGATGTAACCTGTGTAGGTTTTGTCACATAAAGATTGTGATAGAGAGAGTGCTGAGATTACAGAGAACGCAAAAAGTGCCTTTGAATCAGACCCGGTTCTTCTATTTTTCTGAAATGTACACAATAGTCATTATGACAAGGGTTTTATTTGATGTCCTGACTGCCTATTTCACAGCAGTTGCCATCAGAGTGGATGTCAAAAGACAATGGGCTTTGTTTTACTGACAATTTTGTTACAATCTGTGCTGAATGATTAATGATTATGTCATCATTATCACTGCAGGTATTATCTCTGATAACCGTTAATCATGGGGAAAGCGGTCAAGGAAGAATCATTAAAGATTAAGAGGTGAGACGACAGACTCAGACACGAGAATGTTTAATATGTGTGTGGAAGAGTATTGACGAGATAGCTGGAAGGGGGTGCTAATCAGGCTCCTGTAATGTGTAAGTATGCTCTGCTAATTTCAAGCGTACAGATAATTCACTTCCAAGAATTTGGATGATGTCTGAAGGATCCCTTCCCTTTCCCCATTGGCACCTTTTTCTTTTGTTTTATCTGCCCACTTCTACATTCCTGTTTTCACACACTTCTCCTCTCGCCGAGAAAATAGACTAGCAATCTGGGACTTCTGCCAGTGCTGCTCTGTAACTGACTCTTTTGATGAGCACAAAAATGTGATCCCTTTAGTGTGCAGCTCAGTGTTAATTTCCCTCCGACCCTTTGCATCTCTGCCCAGCACTCTGGTTAAGATACAGACACAAATCTATGTCCAAGCACACCTTGACACTATGTGCTGGTGCAGATGTTAAGCTTCGTGAAGTAGCAGATTATATTAGGCCAAAGCTGTGGTAGACCGTGAATAAATGGCCCCTGCAATATGTTAGACTTGCCCACCCCCAAAGTCCTGTTGCACTGGAATTTTATAGAATAGAATTGTAGAATCCCGACAGTGCAGAGGGGGGCCGTTCAGCCCATCGAGCCTACACTGACAACAATCCCACCCAGGCCCTATCCCCATAACCCCATGTATTTATCTTGCTAATCCCTCTGACACTAATGGCCCGATTTTACCATTTTGATTCTAAGTGCCGAATCTGGGCGCAGTACAGATCCGACCTTGAAATCCGCTTTCAGACGCGCCCATACGCTTTCAGCCGGCTCCAGTCTGATCTGCACTGTGGGCGGGGCTTAGCGTTGCCAGAACGATTGGAGCTTTGAACTGCGCATGCGCAGTTCGAAAAAAAATTGAAAAAGCGCACCCAGGTCGGGAAAAAGAAAGCAGAAAGCGGAAAGAGCAGCTCTCTGACACAGATCATCCTCTGGGGGGTGGGGGGAGGGAGGCAGGTCAGATGTATCTCTGGGGGCAGGGGAGGGAGGCAGGTCAGATGTATCTCTGGGGGGGGGGGGAGGAGGAGGAGGCGGGTCAGATTTACCACTGGGGGGGTGAGAGGGCTGATCATTGTCTGGTGGTGGGGCGGGAGGCCCGATCGCTCACTGGTGGGGGGGGGGGGGGCAGATGGATCTCTGGTGGGGGGGCAGGGGTGTCCGCTGCCACTCTGTGGGTGATCAGTGTGGAGGCAGGGGGCAGGGGTATCTGCTGCCACCCTGCGGGCGATCCCTCCTCCCCACCGGAGGAACGAATCCCTCCTCCCGGAGTGGACATGCGGCCACTCCAGGAGGAGGGATTCGTTCCTCCGGTAGGGAGGAGGGATCGCCCGCAGAGTGGCAGCGGACACCCCTGCTCCCCTCCCTCCCCACCGATCACCCGCAGAGTGGCAGCGGACACCCTTGCCCCCCTCCCTCCCCACCCATCACCCGCAGAGTGGCAGCAGACACCCCTGCCCCTCCTCCCCACCTATCACCCACAGAGTGGCAGCAGACCCCCCTGCCCCCCCACCAGAGATCCAGCCGCAGCCCCCACCGGTGAGCGATCGGGCCTCCCCCCCACCACCAGACAATGATCAGCCCTGTTGCCCCTCCCCCAGAGAAACATCTGACCCGCCTCCCTCCTCCCCCCCCCCTCCAGAGGATGCTCTGGCCCACCTCCCTCCTCCCCCCCATTGGATGCTCTGACCCACCTTCCTTCTCCCCCCCAGAGGAGGATGCTCTGACCCGCCTCCCTCCTCCCCCCCTCCCAGAGGATGATCTGACCCGCCGCTCTCCTCCCCCCCTCCCAGAGGATGCTCTGACCCGCCTACCTCCTCCCCACCCCCTTCCGGAGGATGATCTGGATCAGAGAACCGTTGCAGGCTCTGAACCTGCTTCGGAGGTTCCCGCTGCAAAATAAAAATTGGCTTCGGATTTTTATTTTGCAGGTTGCTAAAAGCGCGGATCCGGAACGGAACAGAAGAAGGTAAAATGGGAATTGATGATAGAGTTGGGCAGGCGATTCATTAAATCGATTTAAATGCATGCTAATGCCTTTAAATCGTCGGGCCGCCCGATTCGGTTGCGGAACAGATCCGCACCCGAATCGGGTGTCGATAAAGTCGCGATTTGCTCGGACGCGGGTGCAGATTGCAATAAAGGCCTCACACCCGATTTTACCGTGATTTCGCGCCCGTTGTTGGTAAAATCGGGCCCAAAGGGTCAATTTAGTATGGCCAATCCACCTAACCTGCACATCTTTGGACTGTGAGAGGAAACCAGAGCACCCAGAGGAAACCCACGGAAACTTCTGGAAGTTAGAGATCCAAATGACACAGGGTCTTCTACAGGGCATCTAGAACCCATGTGAACTGGGTATGCAACTGTGTTTTTCCTTGAACTATCAGACTGGATTATTCAGTTAAACGAACAGCCCAAACCAGGAAGTATAAATTAGACGATTTAATTCAAGGTCAAATCAAGTGCAGAAAGAAAAACAAAACAGAAAGCAAAAGTTAAAAAAATTAGCACTCATTTGTATGGAGATTTATGTACTGCTGTTAATTTTGGCATCATTTATACAGAACTCATTATTATAAAAGCAAAATACTGTGAATGCTGGAATCTGGAACAAAAACAGAAAATGCTGTAAAATCTCAGCAGGTCTGACAGGATCTGTGGAGAGAGAATAGAGCCAATGTTTCGAGTCTCGATGACCCTTCGTTAGAGCTCTGTTTCAGTTTCAGACATTATTATGTTGTCATCACCAAGTCATTCTGCTGTAGCTGCAAGCACATAGACATGTCAATTAAATATACAGCAAGGCTGACAAAGTATGAGACTAAATACTAAAGTTCCAAAATTATAGGTTTGGAATTATTTCTCTCTCTGCTATTTTTAAAAAAGCATTAGTTCATTTAGAGGTCATAGAGGTTTACAGCATGGAAACAGGCCCTTCGGCCCAACATGTCCATGCCGCCCAGTTTTTACCACTAAGCTAGTCCCAATTGCCCGCATTTGGCCCATATCCCTCTATACCCATCTTACCTATGTAACTGCTTTTTAAAAGACAAAATTGTACCCGCCTCTACTACAGTCTCTGGCAGCTCATTCCCGACACTCACCACCCTCTGAGTGAAAGAATTGCCCCTCTGGACCCTTTTGTATCTCTCCCCTCTCACCTTAGGCCTATGCCCTCTAGTTTTAGACTCCATTACTTTCGGGAAAAGATGTTGACTACCTGCCTTATCTATGCCCCTCATTATTTTATAGACCTCTATAAGATCACCCCTCAGCCTCCTACGCTCCAGTGAAAAAACTCCCAGTCTATCCATCCTCTCCTTATAACTCAAACCATCAAGTCCCGGTAGCATCCTCGTAAATCTTTTCTGCTCTTTCTAGTTCAATAATATCCTTTCTATAATAGGGTGAGCAGACAGAACTGTACACAATATTCCAAGTGTGGCCTTACTAATGTCTTGTACAACTTCAACAAGTTACAATAAATATATTATCACCTCTTCTATAATGATGGGAGATGGAATTTCCGATAAATGCATTAAGCACTCATCTTGAACAGCAGCATTTCAAGACTTGAATTATTTTTAAGCTTAATCCTTTCAAATCTGTTTAAACAGAATTAACAACAATTTTACTTTGCATTCTTCACCTTCTCTACTGCAGTAAACCAAAACTTAATGTTTTAGCTTGTGTAATTTTATCAAATCAATGTTATAGATTTTCAATAGCTCTAATATCCTTTTCATAATAGGTTGGCACAACTACACGTTGTATTGAGGTTGTGGCCTATGTTGGGAACACAAAGGTAGTTTTAAGGGATTTATATTTGTATTGGTAAACATTAGAAATAAGGTGTAGTTTTAAGTGGATTTAATTTAAGGTTTCTGTGCCTGGAAGGGTATAACCTACAGTTAGATTCATGCTGGACAAAGATGTTTGTATGCATGGTGGTTAGTGTCAAGTCTAACTGTGATTCTATTGTGCTTATAGAGGGTTACGGTGTGAAGAATAAATAAAAGGCATAAGCATGTGGGTGTTGCTTTTAAGCTAGGAAGGCTTTCTGTTCTTAGTTTAGTTGAATTGATTGCAGTTAGGGACAGGAGACCGGGGAGTGAACATCTCTCAACTCTGGCAGGAGAAGTTGGGCTGGACAATAGAGTTGTAAAGATGCAGGATTCCTAAGGAAGACAATAGCATTCAGATAACCAAGAAATTGGGACAGAAATAATGTCTAAGGTGACTGAAGTTAAGGGAACAGAGACCAAGGTATTTTTCAGAAGCATTCAAGGAAGTGTGAACAAAGAGTTCCGAGTTAAAGATACAATTGCAGTAACCAAATTTAAAGTGAGAAAGCAGACTTCAGAAGGAAATCAAATGCTTGGTGCTATTTTACTGGAGCCTGGGAATTGAGAGTTAAAACAATTGTGAACAGTTTGTACAGCAGTCAAGACAAGAAAATCCTAAAGGTGTAAATCCTGGGCTGGATGCACTGTTAAAGGTGAAGCGGAAGCTATGTTTAATAATGTTATTTGGAAAAGCTAGACTGGATTTCGGAATGTAAACTGCTAGTGAAAACATTGTTGTGAGTGAAGCATGTTTTATTGTGACTGCAGTTTAGAAACTTTCATGTGACAATCATCTGGGGTATGTCCGCAGTGTATTTGGGGAGTGTATATGACCACATCCATCTTGTGTGTTTAAAAGGAGGTAGTGTTACTGAAACCATTGTAGTTTAAGATATACTTTGTAATCCATGTTAAGCTTAAAACCTGTGTGCATTTGTTAAGATAAAGGGGGAGTGAAGAAGTATTGTATAATAATCCAACTTCTCATGTGCAATAGATTTTTTTTCTTGTTGTTAAAACGAATTCGCGATCCTGTGACTCTGTTCCTCCCTGTTATAGAAAAAAAAAACAGAAGTTACCGTGTATTGAGCCAGCGTTCCATTCCAGGATCTTCCCGTCCAGTCATAACATTGACTGGGATCATAACACCGATAATAATTTACATTTAACTCATGTTTCAAATTAAGCTCAATGTGTTTTGCAGAAGACTAACTGGACAGATATATTTTTAAAAGCAAGCTGTCAAAAAAATAAAATTCATAGAATTATAGAATCCTACAGTGCAGAACGAGGCCATTCGGCCCACCGAGTCTGCACCGACCACAATCCCACCCAGGCCCTATCCCCATAACCCCATGCATTTACCCTAGCTAGTCCCCCCTTACAGTAAGGGGAATTTTGGCACGGCCAATTCACCTAACCAGCGCATCTTTGGAATGTGGGAGGAAACCGTGGGCGGCACGGTAGCACAGTGGTTAGCACTGCTGCTTCACAGCTCCAGGGTCCCGGGTTCGATTCCTGGCTCAGGTCACTGTCTGTGTGGAGTTTGCACATTCTCCTCGTGTCTGCGTGGGTTTCCTCCGGGTGCTCCGGTTTCCTCCCACAGTCCAAAGATGTGCGGGTTAGGTTGATTGGCCAGGTTAAAAATTGTCCCTTAGAGTCCTGAGATGCATAGGTTAGAGGGATTAGCGGGTAAATATGTGGGGGTAGGGCCTGGGTGGGATTGTGGTCGGTGCAGACTCGATGGGCCGAATGGCCTCCTTCTGCACTGTAGGGTTTCTATGATTTCTATGATTCTATGAAACCAGAGCACCCGGAGGAAACTCACGCAGACACGGGGAGAATTGCAAACTCCTAACAGACAATGACCCAAGTTAGGAATTGATGAATTTGATGATGAATTTAATATTTTGAGATCAGGTTAAAATTACATTAAACCATTTCCAAAGTCGCAACTATGTTGAAAATTCAACAATTTAAATAGGGATCTGGTAATCAGAATGTGTTGCTGTCACATGATAAAAATGTGCCATTTATTGTAAATGGATCAGTTAAAAGACTGTGTGCAGCAGCAAAAGAATGAGGAATGTAAAATAAATTGTTTTCCCCAGGAGTTCATGAGATGGAAAGGCTTAACTTCTCCAGCGTCATTCGTTAAAGTGTGAGCTGGTAATCTTAGCCAACCCACTGTCTGGGGGAAGGGAAAGGAGAGTATGTGGTACTCAATGTGTGTTGCTTCCTCCTGAAGAGAGGACTGATAATAATCTAGGCAAACAAACACATACCTTACTCACACAAAAAGAGACCAACAAGCAATTCACAAAATTGGGCAAGGCAAGTTTCTGACTGAAGTAAATTCAGTGTAAAATTATCCAGGGTAAAGCTGCCTAGGAATAAATTACATAGCAGCAATCTCAAGGGCATTACTGGAGGTCAGTGTTCTCATTGTTTTGTCTAAAAGTTCTGCAGTTGCTGAGGAAGTGCGTGCAGAAAAATGATATCAAAATAATATTCAGCCCCTCTCTGCTAGCTTTCTCTTACTTGCATCCAGCAATCTCTCTTAAAGCAGAACGCAACATTCAATTTCTGTGAACCATTTGTCAATTCCTTCATCAGTACTGAATGCTTGTCTGGAATCTGCAATGCACTGCCTGGGAAGCTAGTCAAGGCTGGAAACATTGCAACCCTTTAAAAAATATTTGGATGAGCGCTTTAAAATATCATGATATTGAAGGATATGGGACAAGTGCAGGAAAAGGGGATTAATGCGCCTTTAGTGGTAGATATTGTTGGTGCAGAATCGATGGGCCAAAGGGCCTTTTCTGCACTGTATGACTCTATGGGCCGTGCTCGCTCCAAACCCGGAAAATCCCGCCCGCCCCCACCCCGTCCGCTGCGATTCCCATGGCGGGTGGGACGGTAAAATTCCCCCCATGACTGTATGGACAGGATTTTCTGGCTGCACCCACCCCAAGGTCAGAAAATCCCACCCAAGGTCAACGGACCTTTGTAAGGTCCGCCTTATATAAAATGTAAGTGACTCATTAGTGGTCTCTGCTGACGCTGATACAACGTGGATAAGTGTTCCAGTTCTCCAGCATTGAAATTCCACACTTTGATGAGTGCAAAAAGGACAGATAAACAATGGCTCAAATATTCTGCAATTTTAAAATAGCTTTGAATTCAGGTCATATCAGACCATCAGATAACACTGCACACAGTAAAATCATTGATACTGGTCAAGGTCTTCGCTTCTGATATGTATCAGATTACATTGTTACAAAGTGAAGGACCAGTTGAATAGTGAATCCAGCTGTAGTCACACTTACCGACCTGAAGAAAAATTGCCCCTTTACAATTCAGCTCCAAGTGTGAGATCGGTGATTAAATGTCCTTTAGGGTTGACAGCTTGTCATTGTGGACAAGGTGAAGTCAATGTAGTCATTTTCATTCTAAGATTAAAATAAAATTACAAGACATCGCAGAAGCTAAGAAAATGTCAGACAGGTTTTAGTCCAACAACAACAATGTTCATTTACATAGTGACTTTGACATAGCAAAACAGGAACATTAGGAACATTAACATACAGAGGGATCTGAGCCTGCAGGTCCATAGTTCCCTAAAAGTGGCAACACAGGTGGCCAAGGTGGTTAAGAAGACATATGGCCTTCATCAACTGAGGCACTGAAGACAAGAGTTGGCAAATCAGCTTGCAGCTATGTAAACCCTTGGTTAGGCTGCATTTGGAGTATTGCGTGCAGTTCTGGTCGCCACACTACCAGAAGGATGTGGAAGCTTTGGAGAGAGTGCAAAGAAGGCTTACCAGGATGTTGCCCGGTCTCGAAGGCTTTGGCTATGAGGAGAGGTTGAATACACTAGGATAGTTTTCACTTTAAATATGGAGCCTGAGGAGAGACCTGATAGAGGTCTACAAAATTATGAGAGGCATAGACAGGGTGGATAGTCAGAGGCTTTTCCCCTGGCTAGAAGTGTGAATCACAAGGGGGCACAGGTTCAAGATGAGAGGGGGAAAGTTTAAGGGAGATGTGTGGGGGAAGGTTTTCATGCAGAGAGTGCCTGGAACGCGCTGTCAGAGGAGGTGATGGAAGCAGGCACATTAGCAACACTTAAGAGGCATCTGGATGGGTACATAAATAGGGAAGGAATAGGGAAGGACCCAGTAAGGGCAGGAGGTTTTTATTAGTTTAGTTAGGGCATCATGATTGGCATGGGCTTGGAGGGCCGAAGGGCCTGTTCCTGTGCTGTACTTTTCTTTGGTCTTTGTTCAAAAACATCCCAAAGTGCTTCACGGAAGCAACATAAAAACACATTCTACACTGAGCCACCGTAATGACTTTAATCAGGCAATTGAGGTGGGCCTGTTAGAATATGAACTTCCTGTTTAAGGGCCAAATTGATGGGCCAATCAGGGAGCCTCTTGCTTTGTACTTAACCAGGAGGGTCAGTTCCTCTGGGACTCCTAGTGTAGACTGCGAACTGAAAGCACTCTGTATGCTGTTGTCAGACTTGTAAATAAAGGGATTTTGGTGAAGGGACTTCTGCCTCCGAGGACTTATTATAATCACTAAAGGAGATATTAGGGCAGATGGCTTAGTCAAGGATTCATCGAATCATCTTTAAACGAGGAGAGAGATAGACATAGATGAAGGAGTTTAGAGAGGACATTTCTAAACTTAAGGCTAATGCAGCTAAAGGCATGGTCACCAATGATTAAACTTGTGGATGCAGAACAGGCTAGAATTGGAGGTCAGCAAGATCTCAAAGTGTCGCAGGGCTGGCAGAGATTACAGAGCAAGAGACATCATCCAAAAATATATTTAATCAGATTGTTCAAAACACAGTTTTAAAAGCGAAACATAATTGGGGTGCGTAATTTGACTGATGCATAATAAAGCTGTCAGTCTATAATACCATACATTGTGATTTTCACACAAAAAAATGTATTTCTGAAGATGTTCTGCTCTGTGAATCACCATTGATATGTTTTACATGTATTGCATACATCTTATCTTGTTCAAATCCTTTCAGAAAATATACTTGTGCAGTTGGGGTTAATCCCAAGATTTACTGTAACAGATGGTCTAACACTGTTGCCGTGAGATCTTTACATAAGCCAGTTGGCTTGGAGATCTACAGTGATTTCAGCAATCCAACAGCTGAAAGGAGACTTGACGATGAAGCTCCCTCTTTAAAAGGAGATTTTGAAGTTTACATCAATCTATATCAAAGTAAAGTGAAAGTAAGGATAATGTTATCAGGATTATAACAAATTCCTTCTAATGAAAATGCATGACATGAAACAGTGACCTATTTTTGCACATTAATGGCAGAATTTACTGTTCTCCCTCATGGCGAGTTTGGTGACAGGGGTGTCATTTAATAAGGTGGAAAGGTGACCGCTTTCTCACCTTTAGGTGGCGACTAATGCTTATTTACTTCCCATTGATTTTAACCCAATGGCAGATGGACAATTCTTGCTGGGTTGTTTGCACGGGAAGTTCCTCATTCGAAGGCACTCAGTACCTGATCAAGGAACTGGCATCAGGAAGGACAAGGGCTACTGACAAGGGCTATCAAACCCCTTCCCACCCTTCCAACCCATGGGGCAGCACAGTGGCGCAGTGGTTAGCACTGCTGCCTCAAAGTGCCAGGTTCGATTCCCGGCTTGGGTCACTGTCTGTGTGGAGTCTGCATGTTCTCCCCGTGTTTGCGTGGGTTTCCTCCGGGTGCTCTGGTTTCCTCCCACAGTCCGAAAGATGTGCTGGTTAGGTGCATTGGCCATGCTAAATTCTCCCTCAGTGTACCCAAATAGGCGCCGGAGTGTGGCGACTAGGGGATTTTCACAGTAACTTCATTGCAGTGTTAATGTAAGCCTACTTGTGACACTAATAAAATAAAAAAAAGTAAACAGCCCCTGAGTGGCACTTAATTTGATGGGCCTTTCTGAAATGAGATGATGCAGGGATGTTGCTGACTCTCCAGCTGGCAGGTGAGAACATCATCGTTTCCATTAAATCCAGTCCATAACGTTAGAATTTAGACTCCAGATTTGTTGTATTGATCAGCTCCATACATTGAAATGTGATCTGTCTAAAATGAAGATGTTTCTGCTTATCCCTGTGCCTGAAGATCATATTTCAAGGCTCTTTGGTTCATAACCTCTGATTTACTCTGAATGGCTCAGCCTAGCCTTTCTTTTTCATTATTTAAAGAGGGCTATACTTGCATTGGAGGCAGTTCAGAAAAGGTTCACGAGGTTAATTGTTGGAATGAAGGGGTTGCCCTAGGAGGCAAGATTGAGCAGGTTGGCTCACTGCCCATTGGAGTTTCGAAGAATGAGAGGTGACCTTACTGAAACAGGTAGATACTGAGACAATGTTTCCCCTGGTGGGGGAATTTAGAATGAGGCAGCATTGTTTCAGAATAAGGGGTCATGTATTTAACTTAATGAGGAGGAATTTCTTCTTGAGAATCTTTAGAATGCTCTACTAAAAGAGCTGTGGAGTCGAAGTCATTGAATATCTTCGAGGCTGGGACAGACAGATTTTTGATCAACATGGGAATCAAGGGTTATGGGGAACAGGCAAGAAAGACGACTTGAGGCTAAAAGCAAATCAGCCATGATCTTATTGAATGGCAGAGCAAGTTCAAGGTATACTCCCTCTCCTATTTCTTATGTTCTATGTTATGATTCTAATACATTTAACTGTGATTTATAAGAGTTGTAGCCTCCTACCAACAGAAACCTTACAGCAGGTCAGAAGCTGGACATTCTGCAACGAGTAGGTCACCTCCTGACTCCCAAAATCCTGTCCATCGTCTGCAAGTCACAAGTCAGGAGTGTGATGGAATACTCTCCACTTGCCTTGATGGCTGTTACTCCGACAACACTCAAGAAGCTCAACAACATCCAGCCCCTCAGTTACACAATCCCTTGGATCCAAATGCAAAAATATCACAGTTTATAATTCACTCACTCCCTCTCTGTCCATTAGAGATTAAAATGAAACCTTGTTCGGTGTAATAACCAGACACACTCACACTATCAAAATCAAAGCACGGGTGGAAAAGGGGCGGGTTGGGACATGTAGCAACACACACACACACATTGGGAATGTTTTCAGTGGTTGGTGGTGTGGAAAGTGAAAGCTCTTGTGCAAATTACTGTCTTTATTTTTTTGGTTCATTTTGGGACTGTTGGTTGTGTTCCTTTGATTCGCGGGGCCTGGCCTTGACGCAGGGCCCTGGAGTGCTTCCGGCCGGTCCCCGCAGCACAGGCGGCAGAGAGAGAATGTTGATGATCTCACTGTGGATTGACCATATCCATGTTTCAAGATGGTGCCAGAGCGTGGTGACTCTTTGTGAGCTATGTATGGTATGATTTGTATGGATAGCACGCAAAACAATACTTTTCACCATATCTCGGTACATGTGACAATAATAAATGAAATTAAATCAAATCAAATCAAACCATCCAGGACAAAGCAACCCGCTTGATTAGCACCCCATCGATCACCTTAAACATCTACAGTGGCAGCAATGTGTCTACAAAATGCATTGCAGCAACTCACCAAAGGCTCCTTCGACACCCATAACCTCTAACATCTAGAAGAACAAGGGCAGCAGATATATGGGAACACCACCACCTGCATGTTCCTCTCCAAGCCACTCACCATCCTGACTTGGTAATATGTCACCGTTCCTTCACTGTTGCTGGATCAAAATCCTGGAACTCCTTTACAAATGGCATGTGGATGTACCTACATCATATGAACTGGAGCTCACCGCCACCTTCTCGAGCACAATTAGGGATGGACAACAAAAATGCAACACAGACTGCTGGGGCAGTAATTGGCTGGATTGGATATGTCCTGCTTTTCATGGACAGGCCATACCTGGGCAATTTTCCATATTGTCGGGGAGATGCCAGTGTGAAAGATGGACTGGGACAGTTTGGCACAGCTAGCACTGGAGGGAGTACAAGTGTTCAGCACTCTAACCCAGGTCTTGTCAAGGCCCATAGCCTTTGCAGTGTCCAGTGCCTTCAGCTGTTTCTTGATATCATGTAGGGTGAATCGAATTGGCGGAAGACTGGTTTCTGTGATGCTGGTGTCCTGAGGAGGAAGAGGCCAGGATGGATCACCCGCTTGGCACTTCCGGCTGAAGATGTTTGCAAATCAGTTAGCCTTGCAGACAGGAAAGAGATGCTAGCTGCTTCAGAAAATCTCAGAACTTAAATATCAAAGAGCTTTACAATGAAATAATGCCTTGTGCACTGGTGGAAAGAAGCTCATATCATTGGAATGCTCTAAGTAGTTTTAGTTCAGTTTTTTGCCATGGTGCCAATGCTGGTTCCCGCCACATCCCTAATTTTGCTGCACTATAAGACAGCCTATGGTTGCACTGGCTCTGCTTTGCACTCTCGTGCTGGGTTCTATCATTGAGGACGGTGAAGTTCATGGAGCCTCCTCCTCCTATTAGTTGTTCAATTGTCCACCACTATTCACAGCTGGAAGTTGCAGGAGTGCAGAACTTTGATCTGATCTATAGATTTCTGATCACTTAGCTGTCTATAGCTTGCTAAAGCCACAGATTGGCATATGTGTAGTCCTGAGTTGTAGCTCCATCAGGTTGGCAGCTTATTTTTATTACTCCTGGCATGCTCTCCTGCCATCCTCATTGATGCAGGATTGAGCCCTTGGCTTGAGGGTAATGGTGGAGTGAGGGATTTGCAAGGCTACGATGTTACTGGTTGTGGTCAAATACACTTCTGCTGCTAGTGATGACCCACAGTGCCTCATTTCTGATCTAATAGATCAATATTGAACAGCATCGAGTCCATTGCAGCATGGTGGTACTGCTACACAGTTTGCTACACAACATGATGGAACATGTCCACACAGTGAAACAGGACTTCACCTCCACAAGAACTGTTTTATTGGACAGGTGTGGCTACAAAAGACAGATCGGCAAAGACAAAATCAAATAGGTTTTCCTTTGTGTTGATTCTCTCACCACCTGCCACAGACCCAGTCTGCCAGATACATTGGCCAGCTCAATCAATAATGGTGCTACCAAGTCACTCTTGGTGATGGGGTCTCCACTCAGACTACTTTAGATGCTCCAACTACATTCAGGTGTCTTCCAAGTGGTGTTCAATTTGGAGGCGTACCGATTCAACAGTAAGACAGGGTGGCAGGGGGTAATTATCAGGAGGTTTCCTTGCCAATACTTGACATGATGCCATGAGATTTCATGGGGTCCAGAGTTGATGTTGAAGATTCTCAGAGCCATTCCTTCCTGAAGTATACTACTGTGCTGCTGCCCTTTGTTGGTTTGTCATGCCAGTGGAACAGGACATACCATGGGAAGGTAATAGATAAGCCTGGGACATTGTCCATAAAGTGTGATTCTGTGAGTATGGCTATATGTCTATGGTGTTGTGAGACTTCTTACTATATGTCTATGGGACAGGTCTTCCAATTTTAACATATAAGTCCCCAGGTGTTTCATTCATTTTTAATTCATTCATGGGACATGGGTGTTGCTGGTTGTGTGGCGGGATTTGAACCCAGGTCTCCATAACATTAGCTGAGTTTCTGGATTAATAGTCTGGCGATAATACCAACAGGCCATCGTCTCCCCTACAGTGCAGAAGGAGGCCATTTGGCCCATCGAGCCTGCACCGACAACAATCCTGCTCAGGCTCTACCCCGTAAACACATGTATTTACCCTGCTAATCCCCTTGACACTAAGGGGTAATTTAGCATGGCCAATCAACCTAACCGCACATCTTTGGAATGTGGGAGGAAACTGGAGTACCCGGAGGAAACCCACACAGACATGAGGAAAATGTGCCAACTCCATGCAGACAGCCACCCAAGGCCGGAATTGAATCCGGGTCACTGGCGCTGTGAGGCAGCAGTGTAACCGTTGTGCCACCGTGCCACCCTAAGGAGGATTGCAGGATTGGCTGGTTGTGTGTACCTTTGTTTATGCCCAGGTCAACGCTGGGTGGCCCATCCTGTTTTATTCTTATTTGAATTTTCCTGAGGTTTGATACAACTGACTGGCTTGTTAGGCTACATGAGAGGGTGGTTAAGAATCAACAACATTGCTGTGGGTCTGGAGTCACATGTAGGCCAGACCTGGTAAGGACAGCAGATTTCCTTCCCTAAACGACATGAGTGAACCAGAATGGTTTTTATGACAATTTGGTAATTTCATGGTTGCGATTACTGAGGTTAGCTCTTTGTCCATTTAATGAATCGAATTCAAATTCCCCCAGCTGCTGAGGTGGGATTTGAACTCATGTCTCCAGAGATTTGTCTACCTCTCTGGCTCATCTTGCAGTAACATTTCCAGTATGCTCCTGTTCTCAATATTTTTATGGCATTAAATTTCTCCATTCTTAAAGTGCAGTAAATGATACATTATAAATCGCTTCATCCACTAGACAAGTACGTAAGTATATGGGACATACATATGATTGATTAAAGGAGATATATATAATAACTTCCCCAAAGGATTGTGAGGAAGAGGAACCTGCTGGTGTAGTATTAAATCATACAGGCCATAAGATCCTAAAATCAATTCCTCATCGGTGATGCGCTAGTTGATCTCAGGAACAGGGCTACTCTAATTGGCCTCAGTGCCCCTGTTGGTCAGCTGTTGATTTTTAAGGATGAAAGATGATCTTAGTGAAATGTATAGAATTCTTAGAAGGTTCGATGCTGAGAAGCTGTTTCCCTTGGCTGGGAAGTCTAAGTTTGTATTTTGGTTTTAACTGGCTAAGGAAGGTTGCGGAGACATTGATACAACAATCACCATTTACTGAATGAGCAAAACTATTTACAGATATACAAGACTCCAAATCATGAGCTTTCTCCTTCTCAATTCTTAGTCATGTGACTCACTCTTACATCATCATGTGGGCGGTACTGTTTCTCTGGCCCCACACATCAACCTTGCTAGCTCTGAACACCCTAATGCTACATCTAGAACCAGGAGGGACGTGGTCTCAGGATAAGGGGTCGGCCATATGGGACTGAGATGAGGAGAAATTTCTTCACTCAGAGAGTTGTGAACCATCTGGGATTAGGCCGTGGCGGGGAGTGGGAGAGGGGAATTCTGCTGTAGAGGCTGGTGGGAAACCACACCATACCTTCTGGCCCCGACCTAATTGATAATGCACTGGGGGGTTTAATGCTGTATTCTGTGGCAAGGCGGGCATGATAGCATGCATTCTGCCATCATATTTAGATGCCATATTGAAAAGATGCCCAATATCACTGACGCACCATTGAAGAAAGAAATTAGACCTCCTGAAGAGGAAGATGGATCTCCAGGAACAATCTGAGGCTAGAAGATGGAACTGAATTTGGAAGATCCACCTGCAGATGCTCCTCCCACCTATTGCCGGGGTTGCTGGCAGCCTCCATCCCGAACTCCTGAGGCAGCCCCAGTCATTGTTCAAGTAGTCAAGTGATTACTGCACACCACATTATTCCAATGACAATACCCTAAGATAGAAGAGTAGAAGTAGACCATTTGGCCCATCACGTCTGCTCCGCCATTCAATGAGATCATGACTGATCTGATATGATAATCCACAACTCCACTTCCCGCCTTATTCCCATAACCTTTGATACCCTTACTGTCTCTCACATCCTTGAACGAAGTTAACGACCCAGCCTCTACAACCCCTGCGATAAAGAATTCCAAAGATTCACTACCCTCTGAGGGAGGAAATTCCTCCTCATCTCTCTCATAAATGGGTGACTCCTCACTCTGAGATTATGCCCTCCAGTCCTAGACTCTCCCACAAGGGGAGCAACCTCTCAGCATCTACCCTGTCAAGCCCCCTGAGATTCCTATATGTCTCAATAAGGTTACCTCTCAATCTTCTAAACCAAATCTTCAACCAGTTAGCCAATTCTCTATCCATTCTAACATAATATCCCAACATCATGGGCTCCTATCTTATTAAGTAGCCTTTTTTGTGGTACCTTATCGAATGTTTTGGAAATCCAAGTATATTACATCTAGTGGTTCCCCTTTATTTATCCTGCTCATTACCACCTCAAAGCATTCTAATAAATTGGTCAGGCATATTTCGCCTTCACGAAGCCATACAGACTCTGTTTGATTATAATATGCATTTCTAAATGTTCTGCTATTCCATGCATTATAATGGATGCTAAAATTTTCCCAATGATAGACATTAAGCTAACTGGCCTATGGTTATCTGTTTTTTGTCTGCCTCCGCTGTTGAATAAAGTTGTTATATTGGCAGTTTTCCAATCTTCTGGGATCTTTCCAGAATTTAAGGATTCTTTAAAGATTACTACCGGTGCATTCATTATTTCTGTAGGTACTTCCTTTGATATCCTAGGATGCAATCCATCAGGTCCAGGGGACCTATTGGCCTTTAGCCCCAATAGTTTCCCTAGTACTACTTCTCCAGTGATAGTTATTGTATTTATTTCCTCCCCCCTTTTGTCCCTTGATTATTTAGTATTTTTGGAATGTCATTAGTGTCTCCTACTCTACTTGATGCAAAGTATTTATTTAACTCCTCTGCCATTTCCTAGTTCCCCATTATTATTTCCCCAGTCTCATTCTCTCAGGGGCCTATGTTCAATTTGGTTTCTCTCTTCCTTTATATTTAAAGACGATCTGTCCATTTTTATATTGTTTGCTCGATTGCCCTCAAAGTTTATCTTCTCCCTCTTTATTATTTTTTGGTAATCTTTTGTTGGTTTTTAAAACTTTCCCAATCCTCTGGTTTGCCACTAATCTTTGCCACGTTTTATGTTTTTTCTTTTGGTTTAATACTATCCTTAACTTCCTTGGACAACCATGGTTAATTTATCCCCATCCTAGAATCCTTCTTCCTCACTGGGATATATATTTTGCTGTGCATTTTGTTAGGAGTCGGAAGTACTCCACCTTCTTGGTGTATGCAATAAAATAGTGTCTAGTGCTTACTCATGTTCCTATTTCTTATGGTTTTATGATTAAAATCGGGTTAAAATCAGGCCAGAATTTGAGAAGCACAGGTATCTCGCAGGGCTACGGGGATGGAGAAGATTACAGAGATAGGGAGAGGCATGGCCGTGGAGGGCCTTGAAAACAAGGATGAGAATTTTAAAATCAAAATGTTGCTTAACTGCAAACCAATGTAGGTCAGTGAGGATAGAGACGATAGGAGAATGGGACTGTGTGAGTTAAGACATCTGCAGCCAAGTTTTGGATGACCTCAGGTTTACTAAGGGTAGAATGTGGGAAACCTGCCAGGAAACAGTCTGTCACACTCTCGGTAATCATTGCTTATTCCGCCCCCAAAATAGAATTCTTTTAAATCCTATTACATTGGAGGTAACAACTAAATGTAGAACTAATAAATCAAATAATCCCAACAAGGCATAAATAGCTATCTTTTACCTTTTGTGCAACTGTAGATGTAGAGAGTTAGCTCGCAAAACAGTTTCAAGTGACATGAATTGTTCCCTTTTTCTAAGTGTGCAGCATGTGAGAGAATGCTGCTCTTATTCACTGCCTCAAACAACTTGTCACCAGTGAAGTGATCACTGCTCGGATTGTGGTTAATTCAGTTCAACAATTGAAAGTAATGTGGTTGAATTTCAACCACATAGCACCTGTTTTGGGGATCTAACTGGCCTCCTAAACCTACAACATTGGAAGTGCATGTTTGTTCTGACCTGATTTTCATTTGATTTGATTTATTATTATCACATGTATTGGGATGCAGTGAAAAGTATTGTTTCTTGCCCGCTCCACAGACAAAACATACCGTTCATAGAGTACATAAGAGAGAAGGAAAGGAGAAGGTGCAGAATTACTCCACTTACTTGGTGTAGGGAAGGAAATGGAGTATGGTGCCTATGTCTAAAACAGAATTTAAACTTTTTGAAGCCCACTGTGTAATGTTGGTTGCCCTGACACATGCAGGAAAATTAGGGCCTGGATCTTGTCCTGATCAGGCATGTACGATCAGTGGGCCTGGAAGCAGATACAAAAAGGTGCTTCCAGCTTCTCTCGACCCCCGAATACCACTTCACACTGGCTGGCCAATTAATGGGACGTGCGCTGAGAAAGGCTCTGTGATGGTGGGGGTTGGGGGACTGTTGTTGGCAGCAAAAAGGTGGGCACTGAGAGTGCAGGCGGGCCCTTCTAATGAGCTCCCTGAAGGGACCTGTACAAATTAAATGAGAAGAAAATGCAGCAAACTGCGTCTGTGCAGCACCTTCAAGCGGCTGACAGCAGAACTCAACAAGCCTCAGTCTCCCAACACTTTTTCCAATTATATTCCACCCCGGACATTTCATCCCTCCCTGGATTGAAGTTGTAGCGACAACCTGGAGGCTATCTGGCTGATTGGCTCATCAGCCAATCGTAAAAGTGGATGGGTCACGTAACGTAAAATCATTTTCAATTCACTCCTTAATGGACCTAATTGCCCGCTAAACTGTCAGCGGGCGTGCTTCTGACTGCTGCACGCACCCGCCAAGTGAAATATCATGCGAGTGCGCAGTGACATTGGGACACATGCCCGACATCTGCTCCCACGATGTCAGGTCGGGCCTGCCTCCACCCCAAAGATGTAAAATTCTGACCTAGGTTATATGCAGCGCCCCTTTTAATTTGTCCCTCAGTTAATTTAATTTAGTTTAGTTGTTTTGCCTGGAAGACTGGTTAAATGCACCCTAAGAGGCAGTTGTTAAAGGGACCACTCAACAAAACGAGTGCTTAAAAATGTACCTTCCTGACTCTGAAGCCTGGAAGAGCAGGTGCGCTCATTCCCACCCCAACCACTGCTGACAAAACCAAAGCCAGACTAGTTAGTAGGACAAGTGACCAAAATCCTGGACAAAGAGCTACGTCTCAAGCAGAATCTTAATGGGGGACAGAGGCTGAGAGGTTTTGGGAAGGAAATCCAGAGCTTCGGGCCAGGGCAGCTGAAGATGCAGCCACCAATGGTGGATTGATGAGAATTGGGAGACTGTGAGGGTCTCACAGTGTTGTAGGCTTGGTGGAGGTTACAAAGATTGGGAGAGGGATGGAGAGATTTGAAGTCGAGGGTGAGAATTCTAAAATCGAGGTGTTGCTTATCTGGCAGCCAATGTCAGTCAGTGAACAGAGGGTGATGGATGAGTGGGACTTGGTGCAAGATGGGATAAAAGCAACAGTGTTTTGGAAGTGTTCTATTTTATGGAAGGTGAAAGGTCAGAGCTTGGTCAGGAAATTTGTGGAATAGTCAAGTCTAGAGACAAAAAAGGCACAGATGAGGATTTGAGGCATAGCAATGATGAGTGATGTTAGAAATTAATTGGTGTAGGCAACAAAATGGCGTGTGGTGCCTATGTCTAAAACAGAATTTAAACTCTTTGAAGCCCAATGGAGAAGATTACAGAGATAGGGAGAGGCAAGGCAGTACAGGGCCTTGAAAACAAGGATGAGAATTTTAAAATCAAGATGTTGCTTAACTGTGATCCAATGTAGGTCAGTGAGGATAGAGGCAATAGGAGAATGGGACTGTGTGAGTTAAGACATGCAGTCAAGTTTTGAATGACCTCAGGTTTACCATTGGTGATGTGTGTTCAAACCCCAGTTCAGTCAGAGTGGCTAGGATCTGTTTGAGTGACTTTGATTAAGAGTTGGGGGGAGACAAGAATGCACATTGTTGCGTAATTACATTTAATCTATCACGGCAAGCAATTAGGAATCCTTCATGAAAATATGATATTGGATCATTTTCCTTATGTAACAAGGTTTCAGATAATCTGAGAATTGCTGATGACATTGACCTAACAGCAACATTGACCGAATACCCACACAACGGCTGCAAGGTCAGAGGAATTCTGTGGCAATTAACTCACCTCCTGACTCCCCAAAGCCTATCCATCATCTACAAGGCACAAAATGGGAGTCTAATGGAATACTCCCCACTTGCCTGGATGGTTCCAGCTCCAACAACACTCAAGAAGCTTGATCCTGTTCTGGACAAAGCAGCCCACTTGATGAGCACCACATCAACAAACATCCACTCCCTCCATCATTGACGCTCAGTAGCAGCAGTGTGTTCAATCTACAAGATGCATTGCAGGAATTTACCAAAGATTCTTGGTAAAACCCACGATCAATTCTATCTAGAAGGACAAGGGCAACAGGTATATGGGAACACCACCACCTGCAAGTTCCCCTCCAAGCAACTCACCATCCTGACTTGGAAATATATCACCGTTCCTTTGCAGTTGCTGGGTCAAATTCCTGGAATTCCCTCCCTAACGACATTGTGGATCAACCCACAACACGTGGACTGCAGCATTTCAAGAAGGCAGCTCACCACTACCTTCTCAAGGGCAACTAGGGATGGGCAATAAATGCTGGCCAGCCAGCAACACCCATGTTCCGCGACTGAATATGAAAAAAATTAAAATAGTTTTGCAGAAACTGACAGGCTGTCTGTGGAGAGTGGAAAATTCAGATTACAGATAAACAAAAATAAGACAATGTCATGCCATTTGGGAAGTATTAGGATGATGTTAAAATTACAGTTGGAGAGGCTATTGGCAATAAGGTTGGTACATTTATATACCCTGATGATTTTTAACTGGCACCGAAGCATTCATTTCAAGGAAAGCAAAAGTCAGGCAATTTCTATAAGGATTGGCCACTCTGCAAAGGCTTATATATTTTCACACACCACGAACAATGTCACGCAAGATCTACTGGTTTATACTTCAAATGTTTGTCAGCCTGTGACTGTCTAACACAAACTTAAAATGCAAAGTGCAATAAGTGACTCAAGTTTCACATTTGTTGTAAAGCTACCAATCAAAAGCCAACACAGTGCAGTGCAGGGCACTACCCTTTAAAAAAGGATTCCCATAACTACAAAAAAGGAACTAATTGCATTCCTCAAAATATTACGAAGAAGCTTTTGGGTGCCATGACCCTTCCATTTTCTGTTATTGCCATTTTGGCAAGATACCTCATTCTCCCATCATTTTTACTATTGCTGCTTTACTTGATTTTTTAGCAGGTTTTCTGTCACTTGAGCCTGGCCTTGTCTGCTGTTCTAATTTGAAATCTGTACTCTTTCATCATTCCCTTGCCTCCTGATGATTGACCCAAGCTTTTCTGCACATGCGTGTAATGTGTTGCTCAGCGCCATCTCTTGGGGCCTGTGACTTCAAGGCCAGTGAGAGTCCACCTGATCTCCAGCTCAACCTGAGAGACTGTAAATAAATTGCAATAGGAACAGAGGAAAGACAGGAGAAAGGGGAGGAGTTGGTGTAAAGTGTGAATAAATAAGCAGACAGAGAAATTAAAGAGACAAGATCTGAGGAGCAAACAGCAAACATAACAAATCAGCAAACATAAAATCTAATAGAAAGACCAAAAAAACTACAGACTGGGAGAAAGCAGAAAGATGGTCATAATTTGGCTTTGTAAGGGACGACAGCTATGGCAGCATGGTGGCAGAGTGGCTAGCACTGCTACCTCACAGCATCAGGGATCGGGGTTCAATCCTGGCCTCGGGTCACTGTCTGTGTGGAGTTTACACGTTCTCCCCATGTCTGCGTGGGTTTCCTCCAAGTGCTCTGGTTTCCTCCCACAGTCTGAAAGATGTGCGGGTTAGGTCATGCTAAATTGACCCTTATCATTAGGGGGATTAGCAGGGTAAATACATGAGGTTATGGGGATAGGGCCTGGGTGAGATTGTTGTCGATGCATGCTTAATGGGCCGAATGGCCTCCTTCTGCACTGTAGGGTTTCGATGTTTCTATGGTTTCTACGTGGGGAATCAACTAGTAATGGAACTGAATAGGTAGTGGTTTACCTCATCAAAATCCATAGAACAGGAAAGTAATCATTCTATTGCATTAATTATGCATTTACTTTGCAGATAAGTAAATGCACTTGTTTCCCTTCACAATGGGAATGTGTATGAAGGCCATCTGGTTCAGATTTGTAATTTGTAGGGTGTCCTACAGAACACTGTATTCAATATTCACTGTATACAATCATTTCTGAATTCTTCAATCCTCATGCAATAAGGCATACTCCAGCAAGTACACAATCAAATATTCACTTTATACTTCAAGCCTTGAAATTCCAGAAGAGTATTGATGATGGAAAGAAACACAAAGTTGCCCCTCCCCCATGTGCTTACAGCTATAATTGCTGCCGGTAAGGTTGAGGTAGGTCACATTTAATTGGTTCAAATGCACATGTTGACTTCTAAATTTCAGTTTATAAATCACCATGGTATTCTCTACTATTCAGACGCAATCACCACGTGTAATATCTACGGGAATATGTATTCTCTGAAAGTCCTGTTTCCAAAGCAATATTCAGATCTGTACTTAATATATTATCGAATTCCAATGCAATACACACTCAGTTCAAAAGTTAAAACAAAATTACAAATTAATTTAGCAATGTCATGGCCAACATTAAATAAATCGACATTCATTTTATTCATGGCTTATTTCACTTTAAGAGAAGAAACACTTTGTTAAACATTAACAGAGGTGCACATCTCAGTTGTAAATCTACCTTCTTTTGACTTCCTTCAGCCAATGTTTCTGTGATTGTAAACATGGGTAGGAGTCTAAAGGAGGCAGCTTGAAATTGATGTAGGAAGCTCTATGTAATATAATGCCAGTGAACTAAATGGGCAATAGCTTTGCATCTGGCCTTGTCTCCCACCTCAGCAGCAGTCACATCTGAGAACAACCAAAGAAGTTTACTCTGAAATCCAGTTTCACTCAATAACTTCATATTTCCTCATTTTGATTGCACTGGAGTCTGCAACAATAAAAGGCTGCTGTGGAAATCTAAAACAAGTTGAAACATCAAGTTAGAATTAGCAGCAAACGTGGTCATTCTGCTAACATATTGCGAGTTCTTGATCACGTCTGGGCTGTCGGAACCAAATTGGGGGAGGGGTTGGAAAGCTCCTTCTAACGGCCAATGGAATAATATTGGTGCAGGCTTGCAGTAAGGCCATCTGTGTGGTATTTTAGTGGGTGCACTTTGCAATGCAAGTGAAGAGGTAGAAAGATATTAAAAAGAGCAAAAAATAATTTGAGCAGAATATATCAAATGAAGCAAATTGAAATTTGAAAACAAAAAGCGCAAATTCAAAATCCAGATTGATAATATAATTTAAATCAAACATAACTTTTATCTTGCAAGTATTTAGTGAGTTCAGTGTGTTCCATTAATTAATGTATTATTAGAAGCTATTATGTGACAATATGAGTACATGTCCTACATATGCTTTTGAACAGAAGTGTGTGATACAATGCTTTAACTTCTAAATATACTTCTGGGTTAATCCATTAGATTAATTAGCACAAAATAAAATCTGAAACACAGGAAAAAGGAAGCGTCCATACCAGTTACTACCTAATCAATCACTAATTGCAGTGATTCAGGATATCCTGGATTAGTCTATATTGTTTCAGCCTGTGCTCAATTGATTTGTTGAAGCGTGAGTTTTTTTTCTGTCTGATGAGACCGAGGGTAAGTTTCTGTATTTGAGCAAAGCCAATAAGACTGAAACACACTCCTCCATTTTGTAAATTAACTTTCAGTTGTGTCCTTTTTATCAAGTGGAGTTTTAAATGTCCTCGGTTTCCTCCTGTGGCTTTGATGTAGCTTTAAGGGTAGCAAGACCCCTGTCCACACACATAAACCCTGCACATCTGCTGACATTGTGGTGGGTGGTATGGTGGCGGAATGTGCCACCATCCCACCGAAATGCTGATGATAGTTCAGCATTTAAGTTCAAGAATCAACAGAAGGTTTGTTCCTTTTATTTTCTAGATTGATTAGATTGTCATTCCTCCTCCTGCATTCCTATCTTTTAAGTCTCTTCACACCAGGCGTAATCCACAAACAAGGGGAATAGCTTCTCTGTTGCCTTGTGTAACATAACTATGTATACCCCAAAATAACACAATTATCATTTTGCTACGTATGTAGCGACCAAAAGCAAACAAATTCTTATACGCAGCAAGGAGGTCTTTGTCAATGCAATTCCTAAACCATCCACAAGGTTCTCACCTGTACTCAACATGTTAACATATGTCGCCTGGCTTCATGGCCCAACAGAAATTTCTTACCAATTGGGGAATTGTTGGGAAGAGAATCCAAATGCATGACTGAAAGAAAAACGTTTATATACATGCCAACCTAGATAATGAGCAAATGCTGACACAGCTCTTATTTCGAGAACAAGCCACACATATAAGAAGAAGTGGTTATTAGTTCATCTGTTATGTATTTGTACACAGTAATTTGGAACATATACTCTCTATTCCACATGTCTCTGTGGTCTTCATCTTGCTGTTTCTCTACCTCGCCCTTTCTCTTCTGATTCACTCTCCCTAATTATTAATTGTATTTCTCTCTCTGTCTCCTTCTGCTTTTTCCCTCTTTTTGTTTTCTTTATGTGTGGGAGTGGCACAATGTGGCGTGGAGAAGAGACAGCAATGGCTGCAGTCTACATTTGGGATGGTGGCTGTGGTAGAATGTGGCTGTCAGCAGCTCCTTTCTGATGCTCTCCCTCTATTTTTAGCATTTCCCCACCTTCCCACAAGCTTCTATCTCAATTGGATCGTACACATACTAGCCTTGAATTCCATGGAGTATAAAGGTAAAGGGATGCTTTGATTGAGGTTCTTAGAGTTTTGAAAGGAAGTAATAGGGTAGAAAGAGAGAAATGTTTTCTTCTGGACAAAGGAAAATAATGTTAAAATCAGAGCCCGTCCATTTGGAAGGGGAGGCTCATAGAATCATAGAGTCCTACAGTGCAGAAGGAGGCCATTCAGCCCACCATGTCTGTACCAACAACAATCCCACCCAGGCCTTATCCCCATAACCCCATGTGTACCCTAGCTAGTCCCCCTGACACTAAGGGTCAATTTAGCATGGCCAATCCACCTAACCCGCACATCTTTGGAATGTGGGAGGAACCCGGAGCACCTTGTGGAAACCCAGGCAGACATGGGAAGAATGTACAAACTCCACACAGACAGTGACCCAGGCTGGGAATTGAACCCGGATCCCTGGCACTGTGAGGCAGCAGTGCTAACCACTGTGCCGTTCCCAGCGGAACAGAAGTTTAGTAGAAATATAGAGCACACTCTTACAAAATGCAAGCAGTGCTAGCTCAATTCATAGAAGAGTTTTTGCTAACCAAGAGTGTTAAGGGATCTGGAGCCAAGGGAGGTGGATGGAGTTAGGATACTGATAACCTTTGATCTCATTGAATGGTGGAATAGGCTTGAGAGGCTGGATGGTGCATTTTTATGTTTCAGTCTCACGCTAACACTCCATCACACACCCCTCCCTTTTGGGATAATTCTTTAGTTATCCTTTTGTAAAGTTAGAAACAGTAATACGTTTAACGTTCACCTTAACATTTCATATGGTAGGAAATGTCTAGTACCATGCTTGAAACCATCTGTGCTGGAAACTTCTAGATGTTGATCATGAGAAAACATTATCCAACCTTGAAGGTTGTGCTACGATTGGTGCAGATCCGATGGGCTGAATGGCCTCTTTCTGCACTGTAGGCATACTACTGTACTATTATACTACCAGAAGCCCGTGTTCTAAAAACATATGAGAGCTAAATTGGATAGCGCCTGAAATTGTGCATGGGGATCACAATTAGCTAGTATCCATTCAAAATTGATGGAGGCAGCATGACAACTTCACATTACCTGCTCATCATAATGACTATGGCATGCAGCCCAATGCTGAACATGCTGTGTGACTGGCTGCATATCTCAGCACGGGAGGTTTGTGTGAGATGAGCACCATTTGAAGCCAGCCTTGATGTCAGACCGTATCTCTTAAAAAGGAGAGAGAAACATTCTGATTGCAGCAGGGGCTGGAACTTGTTAAATTAGAGTTGGAGATCAGGCAGGAGTTAAAGAACATGAAGAGCCCACAGCATGGCAGCTTCCTTGCTCAGAGACTCGACTGATTAAAAAACTTGATCAGCGTTGCCATCAAGAAATGATGCGAGGCAATGGAGTCTGAAAGGAAGGGTGAGTATTAAAAGTTAAACCTTCAGCAATTGAAAACACAGCAATAACAGCAAGAGCTCAGCACGTGGGAAGAAGTGAAGGGAAGGAGTCCATGTCAAAACCAACAGGCAGAGATATCAGACCTTCCTCAGGATAATAAGCACCAGACTATTAGCTGAAAAATAACCATTGGAGAATCCACACCTGCTCAATACAGATTACAGATTTCTAATTTAATTTTATCTTGGAGAGTTTAATAGAAGTAATTAATTCAGTATCCCTGAGTAATATGAAGTGTCTCTTTATTACTTTCCCGTTATCCCCAGCAGAAGAATTCTAAGCACATGGAGGTTATCAGAATGTACAATGAGAGTTAATTAAAAATTGTAATCCGATCTGTCTTCATAGCAGCATCAAACCGAATTTCCAGAAAAGAATGGGTGTGTTTTCACCCCCTCTCCCCATCTTGTGCTAATAGATGCAAACATGTACATTTCCTCTTGGCAGCTGTTGTAACCAATAACTGCAGTTTGGATAAAATGTGTTCTGTGGACTTCAAGTTCAACAAGTTATTGAAACAAGCAGCAGAATGCATTGCTACGCTGCAGGGCTTTGCCAGAGAATGTTAGGGGAGGGGTTGGGGCCTATATAGAAATTCTAACCCCCTCAGCAAGGACAGGCACTGAGCTGAGGGTAGTTGCCTTTGAGGGAAATGTGAAGTGTAACATCGTACTGGATTTTGTAATACTAGAAAGGCTCAGGTTTGTGTTCAGTTACTTGCTCTCAACTGTGGGAGCAGTGGAACGCTTAAGAACTTTTTGCACTGAAGCACAAATCACCAAGTTACAGAACTGTGGAAACGCTTGTCCGCTTAAACACACACTTATTTTTGTAGTATCATTTTTACTTGCTACCATCATTACAGTCGTATCATTTAACACCCCTAATTCCATTTAGCCCAAATCAATCATTCTAAACGGAATTCTATTGTATCAGTGTGCTTTTAATTACTGCCCGAGCCAACAAATGACTGATCTACATTGGAATTGCCCTGATTGCAACTATTTAGGAAATGACTAGTTATCACCAAGATGTCATCTATAGGTTACTGAGCTGCGATCTCTAGGTAATGAGGCTGTTAATTAGGCTAGCATGTTACTGTGGCCAAGGTTGTTAAATTGTTGTCTCAAGATGTGCGGATTAGGTGGATTGGCCACACTAAATTGCCCCTTAGTGTCTCAAAATGTGTAAATTAGGGGCGATTAGCAGGGTAATAATGTGGGATTACAGTAATAGGGTCTGAGTGGGATGCTCTGTCAGAGAGTCGGTGCAGGCTTGATGGGCCAAATGGCCTGCTTCCGCACTGTAGAGATTCAATGATTCTATGATTCTAAGATAACTTTTTGCTATTGCAAGGACCTGGTTCTTAGATACCTGGACTATTGCTCAGTCTTCATATTGTAATCATTTTGCAGTTATACCAGTTAATACTCCACTAGGTTACTGAGTTGTTGTTGCCAGATTACTGGGTTATTATCAGGTCGCACAGAAACCATCAAATATTTATTTCCTTTTTAACTCTAAGGCCTCTTTCTTTCCCTTAATTTTCCCTTAGCAGCAGTGAAGATGCTAATTATAGGTTTTCCAATTAAGCCCATCTGAATTGCTGTCAACTCTGGAAATTGAATTGGCAGGTCTTAGTTACAAAAGTAGTTTAATTTCAAGGTGAGAGGAATTGAAGCACCCCTGGTATTAAAGGAAACAGCTGGAGTCTGCAGATGAAGACAGGATTTACAGAAGAAAGTGCAGTAACAGTCGTCGTTTAAAAGACTAGTTTTCAAATGACTGCATCAGAAATAACACAATCATGCCCCTGCCCCTCTCGCGTCTCATGAAAAGCAATAGGGTTTGTATCTCTGCTGACTTTCTCTGTTGATCTGCCCAACCCTAGCCTCCCATCTCACAATGTTCTCATTTCTCCCATTTCCAATACCTTGACTCCCATGTCTGCATGGGTTTCCTCTGGGTGCTCTCGTTTCCTCCCACAGTCCGAAAGACGTGCTGGTTAGGTGCGTTGACCATGCTAAAGTCTCCCTCAGTGTACCCGAACTGGCGCCAGAGTGTGGAGACTAGGGGATTTTCACAGTAACTTCATTGTAGTATTAACGTAAGCCTACTTGTGACACTAGTAAAAAAATAAAAACTTCCTCTATGAGACCTGGCACCAGCTCCTTTGATCTTCCCAGCCAAGCTCTTAGCCACTCAATGGCCATTCTAATGCATAATTCTCATTGACTTTCATTAACCCCAGTCATTGCTCCCCCCTCTCGCCCTTCAAAGATTCCCTGTCCTTTTTAAAAAGATCACCTTCAAGTCTTTCTGATTGAAATGAAATGTTGCCACAGTCCCAGACGACCATAGGTTGCTCTCCCCTTTTGAGAGAGAGTTGACTGTGGTGGTTTAACCTGAGGGTCACCACACCTCAGGCGTGGGGCAAGGTTGAGAATGTTGGCCTACATGAATTACCTCAGTTGGTACGGGAATCGAACCCACGCTGTTGGAGTCGCTCCACATCACAAATCAGCCATCCAGCCAACTACGCTAACCGAAACCTCCTCACTCTGATTACTGCAGTATCTCCAGCTTCTTCCATGTCATCAACCTGAAACCTTTACATTGTTTCTCTCTTTATAGCTGCTGCCTGATCAGTATTTTCTGTTTTAATTCCAATTCCCTCTTGCTCCATCAAAATTTGCACAGTTTCCATCCACCTCTTTCTGTTTCAGGCCTACCAGTCTATCCTACTTCATATTGGACTCAAAACGTTAACTCTGTTTCTCTGCCAGACCTATGGAGTTTCTTCAGGATTTTCTGTTTTTATTTCAGATCTTCAGCATCTGCAGCATTTTGCTTTTGCTTTTAACCTATTTTCTGACTCTGGCCTAATGTGCATTGTGATGTTAGAATACCTTTAAGAGATTTTTTAAAAATCATGCTCATAGCCCTCGGTGATGTCATTGTTGGGAGGAAGAAAAAACTGTGGTCAGGTCAGGTGACAGGAGTTCATTTTCAGTTTCAGTTTTGGGAGTTGGGTTTTAGAAGGGACATCAGTGTTTTCTCTCTCTCACTGTTGCTTTGAAAATTCTGTTGGTTAGCTGAAAACAAGATCTTGTTTTCCTGAAGGGTGAAAACCTGCTGTTGTTGGGGGCTGGACCCGAGTCTCTCTGGTGTTTTAGGAAGCTGTCTTGTCTTCAACCTGTTCTGAGTCTCAAGAACATTTGAGTGCAGAATTCAACTAATGGCCTCGATCCCACTATCATATGAGCATTATTCTGTGCTATGTTAAACCTGTAAAAAGGGTCTTTTGTCTATGGGAGGTTTTGGTTTTGATTGGGACTGCTTATATATATTCGTTAAGGGTTATACACTGTCATGATTGTTTGTTTCTTGTTTGTAATTGATAAAAGTCCTTGCTAATTTTCCTACTATACATGATAACTATATTCTTACATAAACTTTGTTTGATAAAAGCTCCCTAGTGGGTCACTTGAATCATACCTGAAGTGAAACATTTTATGCTTATCCTAGCCAAATTCAAAATGCAAAACTTATGATTCAGGCGGGCTTCATAAAACATTTTGGAGTTTCTGACCTGAACCTTAACACCATCTATCTCCCCCCACCCCGCTTCCCCCCCAGAGTTGCCAGGAATTAAAGATTAATTTCCAGGAAACTGCTATAAGCCCCTCAGGAGAAAGATCATTAAAGATCATTTTGTCTTCTTTGTTGATGATTTATCAGCAAAAAGGATTGGATGAAAGACTGATAGTCAGGAATGATTCAATTGGGTACCAACGAAATGGCTTGGTTTCAAATAGGCGGCACGGTAGCAGAGTGGTTAGCACTGCTGCTTCACAGCTCCAGGGACTTGGGTTCGATTCCCGGCTTGGGTCACTGTCTGTGTGGAGTTTGCACATTCTCCTCGTGTTCTGCGTGGGTTTCCTCCGGATGCTCCGGTTTCCTCCCACAGTCCAAAAATGTGCGGATTAGGTTGATTGGCCAAGCTAAAATTGCCCCTTAGTGTCCTGAGATGCGTAGGTTAGAGGGATTAGTGGGTAAAATATGTAGGACCGGGGTGGGATTGCGGTCGGTGCAGACTCGATGGGCCAAATGGCCTCTTTCTGCACTGTAGGGTTTCTATGATTCTATGATTCAAATTGGCATGGGAATGTGCTGTACCAAGATGAGGGACATGTCAGACAACTAAGATCAGGAGCAAAGGGGGCCAGATGGTTGGAGGCTGGAGGTCTTGTGAATATGTCTTTTATTGCTGACTGTTCCTCAATTCGAAGATGTCTATTTAGGGTCACAGGTTTCCGCTATGATATTCATGAGATTGAACAGGCTGAGATCTGCACATCTTTGGCCACATGGGGAGAATAGGTCCAATCTGAGTTGGTCTCCCTTGACAAAAATTTTCAATTACCATAGTTCTTCACTCTAGAATTGTCTTCTTCAACTTCTACTACTCTGCTACCTATTTATTCATTTTCCGGCAGAAGCGTTTGCCCCACTGGGATCCATGTTGGGACCATTGCTGCTCACCACATACAGAAATGATCTGGATTCAAATATTTGGATGAAAATTTGTCGATGATACCAATCGGGAGGGTACAGCTAATGACGGGGAGTATTGTGTCAAAATACAGGAAGACGTAACTGGCTTCAGAGGGAACCCGTAAATTCAAATGAAATTAAATGCAGAAAAGTGTGAGAAGATTCTCTTTGGCAGGAGGACTAGCTTAGTGCTTCGAAGGTAATAAACTAAATAGGCTGAGGAGAAATATAAGAGTACAGATGCATAAATCATTAAGAGTAGTAACATTAACTGGTAAAAACTATAAAGCATATAAAGTACTGGGGTTAGTTTCTACAGGAATAGAATCCAAAAGCAGGACTATAGTGATAAATCTATATTTAAAAAATCTTGGTTGTGTTATACTTGATGTGATGTGTGCAGTTCTGGCCTCTTTATGTTCGAGAAGAGGATATTGAAACATTGGAGAAAATGCAGAAAAGATTTACAGGTATTCTACCAAAAATAGTGAGAATGTGATTGTCAGCAAAGTCTAAGCAGACCGGAGATTTTTCTCTCTGAAAAAGAGGCGATTATAAGCAGACATGTTCAGAGCTTTTAAAATTATGCAGGGATTGGATAAGGCGGATGTGGAGAAAATGTTTCCACTTGTGGGTGAGCCCATGACAAGACGGCACTTACTGTACATAGTGTAGTTACCAGTAGATCAAATAAATAATTTAGAAGGAATTAATTTACACAGGGTGGTGAGAATGTGGTGCTCACTACCACATGGAGTGGTCAAAATAAATAGCCTCAATCCATTTAAAGTGAGACTTGGTGTGTGCGTGTAAGAGAAGGGAATCAAGGGAAATGTAGAGGGGAGGGATAGTATAAATACCACATTAGACCAGTGGACTGAATGGCCTGTTTCTATACAATGTACAGTAAGTCAAAACTCCCACCTAGGGGTGGATTTACAATGAAATACACCGTGCCTAGTGTGACATTAGTGTACCTTTAAGAAGTGTTTTTCATCATGTACTCTGCAGTTGTAAGCAAACTTTTTCACTTTATTTTTCTCATTGTTGCCGGGCTGTCTATGAGAGTCTTTTTAGTGCTGCATAAACGGGGGTTTGTTTATTTTTACTGGGATGATTATGGCTCTGCATTGTTAGGACACGAACTGACTGGCAGGTCAGGTGATAGGAGGTTGTTTTCATTTTCAGTTTGGAGCTGCAGGTTTGAGTTTTCGTTTTAGAAGAGGCATCAAGCTGAAAAGAAGTCTCTCTCTCTCTCTCCTCGTTTTGGAAATTCTGCAGATCATCTGAAAGCAAGGTCTTGCCTTTCTGAAGGGGGGGAAATCAACTGTTGGTGGTTTGCCTAGAGTCCCTGATGTTTTGGGAAGCGGTTCTGACTTCAAACTGTTCTGAGTCTATCCAGAAAATTGCAAATTTCATCCAAAGGTCTTAAGTCCAGTATCACATGAGCATTAGTCTTTGCTGTGTTAAACCTGTGAAAACGGTCTTTTGTCTATGGGATTGGTTTGATTGGAACAGATTGGGTATATTTGTTAAGGGTTATACATTATATTTGTTGTTTTGTTTCTTGTTTGTAATTGATAAGAGTTCTTGCTAATTTTCTTACTATACATGTTAACTATATTTTTAAATACACTTTGTTTGATAAAAGCTCCCTAGTGGGTCATTTGAATCATACTTGAAGTGAAACATATACTTATCCTAAATTCAAGAGGCAAAACTTATGATCCTGACGGGCTCCATAAAGAACTTTGGAGTTTCTGACCTGAACCATAACACTAGGCACAAGATCCCAACCATCAGGAGGGCCCCACCACTGGCCATCCTGTTGTACCGCCAGACCTGGGACTGAGGCACCTCAGCTGAAGTGCACATCAACATGGCTAGACAGTTAGCAGGGCATCCAATCAGAGACTGATTACTCTCTGTATTTGCTACTTTAAGCCTATTAACAGCAAATGCAGAACAAAATCAGGGTCTGATTTAGGGTCAACACGGTAGCACAGTGGTTAGCATTGCTGCCTCAGGGACCCGGGTTCATTTCCCCGCTTGGGTGACTGTATGGAGTTTGCATGTTCTCCCCAAGTCTGTGTGGGTTTCCACAGTGTGCTCCAGTTTCCTCCCACACTCCAAAGGGGAGAGGGCCTGGGTAAGACACTCTGTCAAAGAGTTGGTGCAGACTTGATGGACTGAATGACCTCCTTCCGCATTGTGGCAATTCTTTGATTGGATGAGAACCAAAGAGTGGGAAGATAAGTAACGGTTGGCAGCAAGTGCGCATGCACAAGATCATAAGACGGTGGAGGGGTACCATTGATGAGGACACAGTGTGGGGAATCCGAGATCTGCGCTGGTAGCAGGGTGCACCCCCCCCACTCCCAGGCAAGCAGCAGGCACGTAAGGTCAGAGGTGAAGGCGAGGCACGGCGGTCATGTCAAGGCAGGCTGTCTTAAGGACATTCAGGCAAACAAGGTGAGAATGGGGAAGAGTGTGAAGGAATGAGGGGTGGGGGGAGACTGTGAGGGGATGGGGAGGAGTGTGAGGATGTGGGCTGAGGGAGAGTCTGTGAGGAAGTTGGGTTGGTGGGGAGAGTGTGTGAGGTGGGAATGGTTGGGGGGGGCGGCGGGGCAGGGGGGGGGAGGCGGTGGGGTGGGGGGGGGGGGGGGGGAATGAGTGTTATTTGAAATCCATGAGCAGAATCACAATTTTATAGTTAGGAGATGAATCCCATTTTTGCAGAGCTAGAACCTAGTGAAAACATGGGATTGACTGTACAAGTGCCTGCTCTTTCAGACTCTTTATTAGCTGCCTAAGGTCAAGATCAGTTTCTTTAGCAATATGAGGGGACATTATGAGGCTGGCAGTTAAAAATGCAGACAAATGAAGGTGAGACAAAAGGACAAAGCTAAACAAAAAGATAGTTTGTCATTTTAGTTCAGAGAGCTCAAAGTATTTATAAAATTATGAGAGGTATGGATAGGGTGAACTGTTGGAAGCTTTTTCCCAGGGTAGAAATGACAATTACAAGGGGGCACAAGTTCAAGATAAGGGGGGAAGGGTTCAGTGGAGATGTACGGGGAAAGTTTATTATACAAAGGGCGGTGGGGGCTTGGTTTGCACTGCCAAGTGACGTGGTTGAGGCAGTTACATTAGCCACATTCAAGACTTATCTTGATAGGCATATGAACAAAAGGGGAATAGAGATATGAGCGATTGATTTAGTTAGGTAAACGTGATTGGCATGGGCTTGGAGGGCAAAAGGGCTTGCTCCTGTGCTGTACTATTCTTTGTTCTATTAAACTGCGCGCACTCATGTAGAAGTATGGGTGAATTATTTGATGACTTGCCGATTTTCAGAGATACCACAATGATTGCAAAAGTTGAACAAGTGGACTCTGAAATGACAAGGGAACTACAAGACATTGCTGATTCTGTTGAAGTGAGGGAAGAAACCTATCCTGAAGACATTGCCTTATGGCCAAAGTATGTTCCATTGGGTATGATAGAATATTTCGTACTAGATAAACCAGAAAACATAGGTAATATGGAAAATTTGAGAAAAGAGCTTGAGGTTGAAGGCCAAAAGCAGGTTAGAAGTCTTCATAAGTCCCATTTTCTGAGGATGAAGAGAAATGGGATGACGGAAATTAGAAATTGGTTGATTTTTTTCAGAAACCTCTAAGGCAATCTATTGCTATTTTTACAAATTATTCCCTGACCCTAATAAAGGGAAACAAGCATTCATCGACAGGTACTCTAACTGGAGAAACATTGGAAGAGAGATTGCTGATTATGAAACTTCCAAAGCTCATATTACAGCTATCTGTGCATCCGTTCAAAGATGTAAGTTACCTGCAAGAATTGATTCTGCGTTACTGGCATTGTGTTCTGTGGGGCGAGGCTGGGTGAGGTTGGTGGGGGATGGACAGCAGGGGGGGGGGGAATGATGAGGGGGGCAGAAATGAAAGTGAACACAGGGCCCCACTAACTGCAAATCTACCTCTAGTCCCACGAGATTTACCTCTTTGTGTGTAGCTTCAATCACCTCCGCTAAATGTCATCTCGTTTCCCTATTAAACACCTTGGAATGTTTTGTTCTACATATGGTTCTGCATTAACTACACTCTGTGTGTTACAATCTACTCACTTTTTGTGTCACTCCCTCATTTTCACCCTTACACTTAATTTGCGGCCATCAGAATTTTGAATGGACCTACCTTATATTAGGCTAAAAGCTAAAAACTGCTGATGCTGGAATCTGAAACGAAAACAGAAAATGCTGGAAAATCTCAGCGGGTCTGACAGCACCTGGGGGAAGAGAATAGAACCAATGTTTCAAGTCTGGATAACCCTTCGTCAGAGCTCTGACGAAGGGTTATCCAGACTCGAAATGTTGGCTTTATTCTCTCCCCGCAGATGCTGTCAGATCTGTTGAGATTTTCCAGCATTTTCTGTTTATGTTAGCCTGATCTTTCTCTGCACCCTAGCTATAGAGTCATAGAGGTTTACAGCATGGAAACAGACCCTTCGGCCCAACTTGTCCATGCCGCCCTTTTTTTTAAACCCCTAAATTAATCCCAATTGCCCACATTTGGCCCATATCCCTCTATACCCATCTTATCCATGTAACTATCTAAATGCTTTTTAAAAGACAACATTGTACCCACTTCTACTACTACCTCTGGCAGCTTGTTCCAGACACTCACCACTCTCTGTGTGAAAAAATTGCCCCTCTGGATACTTTTGTATCTCTCCCCTCTAACCTTAAACCTATGCCCTCTAGTTTGAGACTCCCCTACTTTTGGGAAAAGATTTTGACTATCCAGCTGATCTGTGCCCCTCATTATTTTATTAACCTCTATAAGGTCACCCTTCAGCCTCCTACGCTCCAGAGAAAAAAGTCCCAGTCTATCCAGCCTCTCATAACCCAAACCATCAAGTCCCGGTAGCATCCTAGTAAATCTTTTCTGCACTCTTTCTAGTTTAATAATATCCTTTTTATAATAGGGTGACCAGAATTGCACACAGTATTCCAAGTGTGGCCTTACCAATGTCTTGTACAACTTCAACAAGACGTCCCAACTCCTGTATTCAATGTTCTGACCTGATGAAACCAAGCGTGCCGAATGCCTTCTTCACCACTCTGTCCACCTGTGCCTCCACTTTCAAGGAGCTATGAACATGTACCTCTGGATCTCTTTGTTCTGTAACTCTCCCCAACGCCCTATCATTAACTGAGTAAGTCCTGCTCTGGTTCAATCTACCAAAATACATCAGCTCACATGACTGTAACATTCTGTACCCTCTCCTTTCCTTCTCCCCTATGTATTCTATGAACGGTATGTATTGTTTGTAGAGTGCACAGGAAACAATATTTTTCACTGTATACCAATACATGTGGCAATAATAAATCAGATCAAAATCAAATCATTTCCAGTTTTGACGTGGCTTTTAAATCGCCGGTGGTGAGCTGGGATCAGTTTTGTTAGCCTCTGCTTTCCTTCAGCTTGTTGCAGGGTGGACTGAAGGGAGAACTCTAGATTTGAAGAGGTGCAGAATGCAGCTTATTGGAGTTTCTAGATATCTGCGTCTTGCCCATTGTTTTTCAAGTAATTAAAATGCGGATGACAGTGAGGTCATCTCATGAATGGGCTTGGCCAAATCCTGTCACTGCCGCTGCATTGTTTATAACTGGGAACCTTAAACCGGGCGGGGGGGGGGGAAATGAACTCGCCAGCAGCTCGACTGCTGCTCCCATCTTCACCTAGTGTTTTGCTTAAGAAAAAAGTAGCATTAGAAAAGCTAAGCTGTTGCGTAGTGTATTTTAACAATGTGTGTCCTATGGTACATTGGTATTACAAATATACAAATAGCCTGAGAGATGATATGCCCTGACACAACAGATGAAAATAGAGGTTTTTCAGTCATATCGTGGGTTGCGAGTTATTTGAATGCTTGGCAGTCTTGTGTGGTAACACAGTACCAGCCTGTACAAAAGAGTTGTTATTCCTCCTAAAAACATCGGGGAGAGTTTGTGCGAATGACTGAATAACTGGTTTGTTCAATCGAGATACCTTTTAACATTTACTCCCTCAGCAGCTGGATTTCTTTCACAATTAAAGCGAGAGTTCTTTTGCCACTGGGATCATTTGTAAAGAAAGCGGAGAGTCAGTGGACTGACCACGGGAAGTAAAGGTGTTGATTCCAGCCTTGTTTTCACTTATAGATTATATAAATGCTTTTCCAAACATGGATTCATATTTGTCATCCTCTGTAGTACAGGGCGGCACGGTGGCACAGTGGTTAGCTCTGCTGCCTCACAGTGCTTACCCCAGTCCAACGTTGGCATCTCCACATCACGGCCTCACTGCGCCAGAGACCTGGGTTCAATTCCAACCTTGGGTCACTGTCTATGCGGAGTCTGCACCTTCTTCCCGTTTCTGCGTGGGTTTCCTCCGGGTGATCCGGTTTCCTCCCACAGTCCGAAAGACATGTAAGTTAGGTGCATTGGCCATGCTAAATTCTCCCTCAGTGTACTCAAACAGGCGCCGGAGTGTGGCAACTAGGAGATTTTTACAGTAACTTCATTGTAGTGTAAGCCTGCATTGGAAACCAATGTAAGCCCACTTATGACACTAATAAATCAACTTAAAACTTAATCTTAATCATTGCTGCACTGGCTAAGGTCAGCCAACAGCACGGATCAGGAGTTGAATCTGACAATCACTACTCACCAGATTGCATTTACTCATTCAGCCACTGGCAGAGTTTTAGGATCTCTTTTGAAGGAGGAATATGACCAATAATTGTGTTCTAAAAGGTGGAAAGGGGTGCTCACTGATTTGTAGGATTTTAAGAAATAAAGGGCGGCACCGTGGTTAACACTGCTGCCTCACAGTGCTAGGGACCTGAGTTTGATTCCCAGCTTGGTTCACTGTCTGTGTGGAGTCTGCACATTCTCCTCGTGTCTGTGTGGGTTTCCTCCGGGTGCTCCGGTTTCCTCCTGCAGTCCAAAGATGTGCGGGGTTAGGTGGATTGGCCATGCTAAAATTGCCCCTTAGTGTCAGTGGGACTAGTTAGGAGAAATGCATGGGGTCATGGGGATAGGGCCGGGGTGGGATAGTGGTTGGTGCAGACTTGATAGGCCGAGTGGCCTCCTTCTGCACTGAAGGGATTCTAAAGCACAAAGTAATGGTGTTTAAAAAGGGAACGTTATCACAAGGATCTCTCTTTAACTCAGGATAGCTTTAACCCCATTCCTACTGCGCTCACCCCCTGCCCACACCACCCCCTCCCCAACCACACACCGCTTTACCTCTAGTGTTGTTTGCTGACATGATGACATTGACAGCACGTGCATCAGCAACCTAGGTCTGTAATTGTAAGTATAGGTTCCTGTATGGTCACATCACACGTTTCACCAACAGGATGCTTTGTAAACAGTGGCTGAATGAAGTGAGGAGAGGGGCAGGAATGCACAAACATTACTCAACCTGGATCAGCATGCTAATTTGCACTGGCTTAGCCACTATTTGGCCATTATCATTTTTGGCATCTAGACTAAGGATAACAATGTGATAATAGACTATCTTGTTTAAAAAAATCACTTTAATGATGGGGTAACAGAAGCGAATTCTCTATCACTGGACCAGAACTTCATACCTTCATTATTCTCTGTCAATAGCCTGTTTTAGATTGCTTCCGTGACAAAACAATAAATATGATGCTAATGATTAGCTGGGAAACGTCAGCATTTGTGCATTACAACATTTATGAATATGGAAGTTCCGCTCTGAGTCTCAGCTGCAGATTCTCCCCCCCCCCGCCCCCCAGGGTGAACATTTCAAATGTAGTGATCGACGCCCCTGCCTTCAAAGCCAGGAGGATGATGAGAAAATCACATTCATTCCACAAACTGACAATTCTCTGACTCGAATCTGCCCTCTGCTGGGAACACCTTGCCAAACAATAAAAACCTCCACAAAACAGGTCGGGTCCGGTGGTGGGTGGAGGTCACCAGATAGAAATCCTTTTAAGAGATACCTCAACAAGGACTGTTCCAAACCTTTGCAAGGAAGGCAGTGATGTACATCAGAAGATGCAATATTACATGAAATTCAATGACTGGGAAAAAAAGGGTTCCTCCAACTACATTTCATTGACAAATTGACTTGTGGGCTGGGATTTTGCCGGCTCGCCCTGCTCCTCGATGGATGGAGCGAGCTGGTAAAATCGTGTGAGAGCCGAGAAATCAGGATCACGCCCGATTTCTCGGCTTTCGCGATCTTACGAGAGCCGGATTTCCGGCGAGGTCACCCTCTCACCAGATAAGGGTGAGAGGCTGAATAAATTATTTAAATTTATTCCAGTGTTAATTTACATGTGATTAGCGAGCCTGGTGCTGAATGATCTGGGTTCACTTACTTTTATGGCCTCGAGGTTCTCTCCAACGAGGAAAACACCTCTCCCCATGAACGGGGAACAGTCGTGTTGGCCTCGCCGATAGAACTGGAGGCCATTGAGGCCTCCAGGAGAGGCCAAGGGCAAGGTGAGGTGCCCCTGTGGCAGTACCAGCCTGGCAGTGCAAGCCTGGCACCTTGGTATTGCCCACCGGGAATTGGCAGTGCCAGGGTGCGGAACTTATAGGGGTCTATTGGGGAGAGCTTATAGGGGTGGGGCCTGCGAATGGATGGAGGGGAGGTGGGCCCATTGCCACTCTGCTGGTAATTGATGGGGGAGAGAGAAGGCCCACTCTGCATCGCATTGTTGCGGGGGGGATGCAATCAGTCTGGGCAGTGGTGGGGGCGGCGGGGACTGCATGTTGGGTAGTGTGGTGTGCATGATAGCCCGCAAGCCACCGCGATTGTGGAGGGGAGGAGAGTTTGTTCAGGCTGCCTACAGCAGCAGGGGCCTGACAGCTTTCTCTGTCTGTCAGGCTTCTGCTGCTGCTATAGTGCTTGTGCAGAATCAGAGGTCTGCACATGTGCAATAGGTCCCTCTGCAGTTGCTATTGTGCACGTGCAGATATGGAGGTCTGCGCATGCGCAATAGCTCCTCCTGCAGGCTGGCTGACAAGTTAAGCCCTACACACTGACTGCAGCAGCTAGAAATGGTCTAGACCATTTTTCCATGCACTATGTGCACAAGATTGGGTGTGAAAACTTGCCCAAAAATGGGTCTGCAACTTTCCCATTTTCACGCTAGCTGGACACTTACAATCATTCTTGTAAAATTCCGCACGAGGTTTCACCTTTTGGTGCTAAATATACTTTTGTTTTGCGTATTTACTCGTTTTGATTTCACATTTGATTTGATTTATTATTGTCACATGTATTAACATACAGTGAAAGGTATTGTTTCTTGCGCGCTATGCAGACAAAGCATACTGTTCATAGAGAAAGAAATAAGAGTGCAGAATGTGGTGTTACAGTCATAGCTGGAGTGTAGGGAAAGATCAATTTAATGCAAGGTAAGTCCATTTAAAAGTCCGACAGCAGCAGGGAAGAAGCTGTTCTTGAGTCAGTTGGTACGTGACCTCAGACTTTAGTATCTTTTTCCCGACGGAAGAAGGTGGAAGAGAGAATGTCCGGGGTGCGGGAAGTGTAGACAGAGTCAATGGATGGGAGGCTGGTTTGCATGATGGATTGGGCTACATTCACGACCTTTTGTAGTTACTTGCGGTCTTGGGCAGAGCAGGAGCCATACCAAGCTGTGATACAACCAAAAATAATGCTTTCCACGATGCATCTGTAAAGTTGGTGAGAGTCTTCAACCTATAAGAACACTCATTCGTCAAGTTAAGCCATCCAAACAAATTTGAGTCAAATTATGCAAAATCTGGAGACTGGAATTTTCCTGCACGACCTTGATTAGAAAGTGATTCATTGTAGATTGGCAGTGGATTGAGCAAGGTGGATCCATAGTAAGGAGAAGAAACAACTTGCAGAGAAAAGTTACATTTATATTAATGAAAGCAGTCACTGGTTGGCAAGGAGACTATTTGACCCATTAAGTTCTGAGTATCAAAATTTTGGACCCAGGAGATCAAAAGTTTAACCTTATAATTGCCTTTAAATAATTCATATTTAGACACCTACAAAAATGAATGGTCACAGATGTAAGTGGAGTAACTCTAATATTACATTACATATTATGAGGGAAGGGCCACTTGTTCCTAAGTTTCTGGTGAGTTGATTTCCAATCAGTTTATTTCATGAATTCATGGTATACAGACATTAGCTGTGGGCATTGTAAGCTAACAAGATGAGGATACCAAATCCCTGTTCATATCATCGAGCTGGGATTATGCACAGCCTCATTTATCCACTTCTTCCCAACTTCCAGAAATCTGAAAAATAAATAAGCTAGAGATGGAAAACTTTCCCCTTGATAGCTCAGTGGGTAAACAGCACTACTTGATACCGAGAGAGACATGAAAGGTTTGCAGGTTCAGTTTGTGCCAAGTGAGCTGATCTCAGGACAGATAGAGCGATATTGGAAATGGGTCAGGTGTCTGAGCTTTGGAAGAGGAGATTGTTTGGGGGGGAGGTGGTGGGTGGTGCGGGGGGGGGGGGGGGACTGGAAATAAATCAGTCAGGATGTTTTCACTCTCGACAATTATTCAGCTTCCTGTGCTGGAAGTCCTGTTAGTGTGACACACAAACATATGAATTAGAAGCAGGAGGAGGCCACTCTGCCCCTCGAGCCCACCCCGCCATTCAATAACCTCATGGCTGATTGGATTGCTAATCTAACCCCATATTCCTGCCTCCCCCGGATAAACTTTCACCCTCTTTTTAATCAAAAGCCCATCAGTCACTCTGCTTCCACTGCCTTTTGGGGAAGAGAATTCCAGAGATTCATGACCCTTTGAAAGAAAATATATCTCATCTCGGTCTTAAGTGAGCGCCTCTTATTTTTAAACAGTGACCCCTAGTTCCAGATTCTCTAACAAGAGGAAACATCCTCTCCACATCCAAACTGTCAACACCCTCCCAGGATGTTAAAGATTTTGATCAAGTCACCTCTTACTCTTCTGAACTCTAGTGGATACAAATCTAACCTCTTCAAACTTTCTCCATAAGACAATCTGCCCGTTCCTAGTAAACCGTCTCTGAACTGCTCCTAATGCATTTACATCTTTCCTTAAATAAGAAAACTAACACTCCTGATGTAGTCTCACCAATGCTCTGTACAACTGAAGCATAATCTTCCTACTTTTGTAATCAGTTCCCCTCACAGTAAATGATAACATTCGATTAGCTTTTCTAATTACTTTCTTTTTTAAGTTTATTTACTGGTGTCACAAGTAGGCTTACATTAACACTGCAATGAAGTTACTGTGAAAATCCCCTAGTCGCCACACTCCAGCGCCTGTTCAGGTACACTGAGGGAGAATTTAGCATGGCTAATGCACCTAACCAGTCTTTTGGACTGTGAGAGGAAACCGGAGCACCCAGAGGAAACCCATGTAGACATGCGGAGAATGTGCAGATTCTATACCTATATACTAACCTTTTGTGATTCATGCACTAGGACACCCAGATCCCTCTGTACCTCAGAGCTCTGCAATGTCTCACCATTTAGATAATACACTTTTTTTTATTCTTCCTGCCAAAATTGACAATTTCACATTTGCTCACATTATACTCCATTTCCAGATTTCGCCCACTCACCTAACCTATCTATATCCCTTTTTAGCCTCCTTATGTCCTCAACTCAATTTACTTTCCTATCTATCTTTGTGTCATCAGCAAATTTAGCAACCATACCTTCAGTCCCTTCCTCCAAGTCATTTGTATAAATTGTAAAAAGTTAAGGCCCCAGCAATGATCCCTGTGGCACATCACTTGTCACATCCTGCTAACCACAAAAAGACTCACTTATGCCACTCTTTGTTTCTTGTTAGCCAGCCAACCTTCTTATCCATGCTAATATGTTATCTCTGAAACCATGAACTTTCCTTTATTTTACGCAATAACCTTTGATGTGGCACGTTACCAAATGCCTTCTGGAAATCTAAGTACAGTACATTCACAGGTTCCCCTTTAGAGAATCTGGTGAACTGGTGCGATGACAATAATCTCTCCCTCAATGTCAACAAAATGAAGGAGATTGGCATCGATTTCAGGAAGCATGGTGGAGAACATGCCCCTGTCTACATCAATGTGGATCAAGTGGACATGATTGAGAACTTCAAGTTTTTAGGTATATAGATCACCAACAACCTGCCCTGGTCCCTCCATGCTGACGCTATTGTTAAGAAAGCCCACCAACACCTCTACTTTCTCGGAAGGCTAAGGAAATTTGGCATGTCTGCTACGACTCTCACCAACTTTTACAGATGCACCATAGAAAGCATTCTTTCTGATTGTATCACAGCTTGGTATGGCTCCTGCGCTGCCCAACACCGCAAGAAACTACAAAGGTTTGTGAACGAAGCCCAGCCCATCACTCAAACCAGCCTCCCACCCACTATCTACATTTCCCGCTGCCTTGGAAAAGCAGCCACCATGCACCCCGGACATATTCTCTTCCACCTTCTTCCATCGGGAAAAGGATACAAAAGTCTGAGGACACATACCAACCGACTCAAGAACAACTTCTTCCCTGCTGCCATCAGACTTTTGAATGGACCTACCTTGCATTAAGTTGATCTTTCTCTACACCCTAGCTATGACTGTGACACTACAATCTGCACTCTCTCCTTTCCTTCTCTATGAACAGTATGCTTTGTCTGTATAGCGCACAAGAAACAATACTTTTCACTGTATACTAACACGTGACAAGAATAAATCAAATCAAATCACCTGCTGCTTATTCAAAGAACTCCAATAAAATGGTTCAATTTGATTTTCCTTTGGGTCAGGGCACACAAAGACAAAGAACCTGCTGATGCATACTCTCCAGGCAGATATGAGAAGATTACAACCTGGTTAAGTTAATGGAGGGCAGCTTGTACTTGTGGAATCTTACTTTTATAATGATGAAAGGCAATGTTAATGGTCTGCCCCTATTCATCCTGATGGCATTAAAAGTCAACCGCACACTCTAGCACTGGAATCACATAGAGGTCAAACTGAATAGGGGTGACAGTTTCCTTTCCCTGGTGCGGCACAGTGGTTAGCATAGCTGCCTCATAGCATGAGGAACCTGGGTTCAATTCCAGCCTCTGTCCATGTGGAGTTTGCACATTCTCCGCCTGTCTGTGTGGGTTTTCTCCGGGTGCTCCGGTTTCCTCCCACACTCCAAAGACGTGTAGATTAGGTGGATTGGCCATGCTAAATTGCCCCTTAGTTTCAGAGGGTTGTGGGGATAGGGCCTGGGTGGGATTGTTGTCAGTGCAGCCTTGATGGGCCAAATGGCCTCCTTCTGCATTCTATGATTCTATGACATGAGTTAACACAAGGTTTCCAGGACAATCCAGCAACCTTAATGGAAATTTTCTTGTGCAAGCTCACGATTTACCACAATTATAAAATTTAGTTTCACATTTTAAATGCTAGATATGGATTGGAATTTATTCATCCAAATTCATAAACCATGAGGCAACCTGAGGAGTGTGAGAGGGCAGGGCATGAAAATGTTCAATATTTTATGTAGAAGCCCTAAAAAAGAGGAGTGATGAATTTGGGAGAGAGATGTGGAAGAACAATGATCTTCCATTGTTCCTGAAGAACAGGAACAATGGAAGATCAATATCTCAGATTTTTTTTATTTTATAGCAATATTTTAATTTTGCCTTGTTGTTTTAATGAACATTATTTGCTGGAATAGGAGAAACAGCGAGAAAGAGAGTTTCTGTCACTCCTGTTCCCCGAATGGCATTAAAACACGAGTGTAAAATAATTCATTAACAAAGTTGAGCGTGTTACTAATGTTGGATTTCTGTACAGGTTTATCCGACAAACATGCAATACAAAGGCAACCACCAACTTCAGCCGGCTGACAAAACGGGCATGGAGAAACAACAAACTGACCAAGATGTTCAGCTACAAGGCCTGTATCCTCAGCGCATTGGTCAATGGCAGTAAAGCCTGGACAACCTACACCTCCCAAGAAAAAAAGATCAGAATTTCCCATCTCTGGTGTCAACACATGCTCTCGGCATCACATGGAAAGACAAAGCCACCAATAAAGCAGTCCTTTCTACATGGCACATGCCAAGCATGCTGGTGGTAATCAAGCGAAGGGGATTCCCTGGCTTGAACACATGCACAGAAGGTGGCTGTGTCCCCAAGGATATGCTATAGGAAGGAGTCTGTACCAAGATTTCAACAAGATGCCCAGAAATCAGACTCAAGGAGGGTGTCAAAAGAGAGAAGCCCTGTTAAGCTTGTTATGTTTTAAATAATTAAATTTGTGTGACTATGCTCCAAGCTGATTTTTTAAATTCATCTGTGGGACATGGGCATCACTGGCTGGCCAACATTTATTGCCCATCCCGAGTTGTCCTTGGAGGGCTGTTGAGAGTCAACCGCATTGCTGTGGCTCTGGAGTCACATGTAGTCATGATGTGGAGATGCCGGCGTTGGACTGGGGTAAACACAGTAAGAGTTTTAACAACACCAGGTTAAAGTCCAACAGGTTTATTTGGTAGCAAATACCATAAGCTTTTGGAGCGCTGCTCCTTTGTCAGATGGAGTGGATATCTGCTCTCAAGCAGGGCACAGAGACACAAAATCAAGTTACAAAATACTGATTAGAATGCAAATCTCTACAGCCAACCAGGTCTTAAAGATACAGACAATGTGAGTGGAGGGAACATTAAGCGCAGGTTAAAGAGATGTGTATTGTCTCCAGACAGGACAGCCAGCAAGTCCAGGAGGCAAGCTGTGGGGGGTTACTGATAGTGTGACATAAACCCAACATCTCGGTTTAGGCCGTCCTCATGTAGGCCAGACCAGGTAAGGATGGCAGATTTCCTTCCCTAAAGGACATTAGTGAACCAGCCAATTGGCATGGTCATCAGTATTCTTAATTCCTGACATTTTTTATTGAATTCAAATTCCACCAACTGTCGTGGTGGGATTCGAACCCAGGTCCCCAAAATATTAGCTGAGTTTCTGGATTAATAGTCTAGCGATACCACTAGGCCATCGCCTTTCTGGGTGTTCCAACACATCTGTATCCCTTCAGCATGTCCATGCATGGATCTTTCCTTGTATTAATATAACTAAGAATATTGCGTTGACTCAATTCTTAATTTATGATTTTTTTAGTGATCCTTTAAAACATATAATAAGTAATCACAGTTGATTGTCTTAAAAGATCACAGTGTTTAAACAATTTAAAATGCATTGTGAATTGCATCAGAATTGGTAGTAATTAATCTTTATAATTGTATGGTTCATAGTAGATTCATACTTTTCCATAAATATACTGGATATAATTAACACAGAATCATTATTAAAATGGAACTTATCACAGTCTGATTCGAATGTCTGTGTTCTAACAATTGTCTCAATATCTATTTTAATCATAATGCACTAATGCATCATAGCTAGATTAAATTGCAGTACATACATTGGTAAAAAGGCGTGCGCACCACCTGTAATTATTAAGATACCAATGGTATAACACATCTAAAGCTCTTTTACAATTAATGCTTTTGTAGGTCAGATCATGGGAGAATGGTGTCGGTACGCTCTCATGTGTTTGCATTGCTAAAATTTGCTTTCTTGCCAGGTTAGGTGTGATATTTTCACAACCTGATACCATAACACTCGTGACCGCATTGCTTGTGCCAGATCGCACTAAGTGGTTAAACATTGCATCCAATGGAAGCCCGCATCTGTTCTCTGCACCATGCCTTCTCATTCTCTTTGCTTCTAAGATCTCCTCCCATGCCGCACCATGGGTGTCCTCCAACACATAACAAATATTTTTTTCTGTACCAAATTCTCTTTGCAAAGTTCCCACTCAGCATGCTGAAAATATTAGCTCCCACCCTCATCACATTCCTTCTTCCTTGCTCAACGCCCGACTCTGTTGCCCACTGTTCTCAGTATATCAGTAGGTCCTTCTTCCCTGATCTTTTTCAGTCAAACACTGTTTATCCCTCAAATCTGACCTTTTAACAACTAATCAACAAAAGTATACAATGAAAATGAAGAAAAACAACCTCTCAATTTTCCCCCGAATTGCTAACACAATGTTCAGGTTATTTCTTCATTCCTGGAAACTCCAGGAGAATCCCGGAAGACTGAAATCCTAGCCTAGCTTGAGGCCAATATTGAAGTGAACAATTAGGTCTGCCTGTGATATCCCCCTTGGTAGAGCAAGATTGATAATAGTGATATGGGCTTGCAGGTTAACAATAAATGAGGTTAGGCACTACAGTGCAACCAGCACCTTTGTAACTATCTGATATCATCACTCAAAACTTTGCAGGTGGCAGACGAGAAAATGGTTTGGGGGGGATGGTGGGGTGGGGGGTTGCGGAACGGGAAATAGACAGTGCAAAATATTTAAACAAGTCTGCAAACTACCACCTGGAAGGACAAGGGTAGCACCTGCAACCTTCCCCCCAAGTCACTCACCACCCTGACTTGGAAATATAGTGCCTTTCCTCCACTGTCTCGAGGTTAAAATCCTTGAACTCCCTTCCTAACAGCACTGTGGGTATACCTACAACAGTTCAAGGAAATGTCTCATCCCCACCTCCTCAAAGGCAATTTAGGATGGACAGTAATTGTTGGCCTAGCCAGTGACACACACACATCCTGTGAATGAATAAAGCAGAAAATCTTTCCTTATGTGCCAATCCTCATAGATGGACATGTTTCTCTTCTTTATCCATGACATCAGTGACGAACTGTTTGACCTCAGCAACTCCTTTTCTCCTTAACCTTCGGGGGTGGGGTGGGGGGAGGAGGTCAAACAGAGATCCTCCTTGGGATCGGAGTTGCCAGTTTTCTCAGCTTGATCTCATCTCTACACAGTGGTGCATTTTTCATTGTTTTTAAATGTTTTGTTTTTAATTCCCAGAGGTTACTTACGACAGACCCCTTGAAACTTCTTGTGAAACCCTCGGGGACTGCAGGTTCAGATCAATGCAAGTTACACACCTAACATTGCAAATTAAAATAGAAAATCTCGGTAAGACACATCAGATCTCTCGGCAATTGTGAAAAGATTAGTTCATGTTTCACAGTACTTTGTTGAAGCCCAAATCAATAAAACCACAGACTGCTCACTTGTTTAGCAATATCACAATGTGCGACTATATTTACTTGTTCAGATCTTTGGACTCTTTGGAACTGGTTTGCAGCTGATTTTGGCAAGCACTGTAAATAGCCATAGCCTTCTCTGAGGTTGTGTCTGTATAGTCGCTTGTTATTGATTTTTGTAAATTTAGCCCAGCATAGGACCTTGTGAAAGATTTCAGTACCGTTCTGTCCTTGCACAAGAAGGGAAGTCTGAGATTGAACCACAAACAACCACCATCTGTTGGAAAGTTAGTAAGAGGAATCGGATTTTCTGAGTCAAATAAACATGATCTACGCAGTTCTAAGAACAAAAGACAAAGAAAATTACAGCACAGGAATAGGCCCTTTGGCCCTCCATGTCTGCACCTACCATGCTGCCGGACTGAACAAAAACCCTCTACTCTTCTGGGGACCATATCCCTCTATTCCCATTCTATTCATGTATTTGTCAAGATGCCTCTTTGTGTATATCTTTAGTGTCTTTTTTTTTCCCCAATGAAATGCCTCACTTTTAAGGCAATGAACTGTCCAATGTCAGGGCAAAAGTGAGGAAAAATAATGCTTCTTTAAAAGGTTCAGGCTGCCAACTTCCCTTCAGTGAGCGAGGTATTAAAGGTTCGATGAATTTTGATTGCTACAAATTGCTCACCAGATGTAGAATCTTAGAGAACTGAGGCTATTCAGCCCATCCTGTCTGTTCTGGCTTTCTTTCCATCAATTAGTTCTTGCTCTCCTCTTATCTCCCACAGCCCTGTAAATGTTTTTCATTCTTACAGATCCAATTCCTTTTGAAAGTTACGAGTGATTCTGCTTCCACCATCTCTTCAGGCAATGCGTTCCAGATCGTAACAACTCTTTGGTGAAATCTTTCATCTTCCCTGTGGCTTTTTGTTAATTATTTTAAATGTGTCTTTTGGTGACTGACCCTCACGCCAGTTTTGGTCTATCTACTCTAGCTCTTTGTGCCTACTTTCTGCTTTTGCTCCTTGCCCACCTGCAAATGGCTCATTGGATGAGTAATTGGTTAACATACTTAAGTAAGTGAAGTAAATATTCTTTCAAACTATTTGGCTCAGTTTGGATGAAACTCGCCCTTCCTTTAAAATATTTACAACAAAGCTAGCCAATGTTGCATGAACAAAAACAAAATTCAGTGGATGCTGGAAACCTGAAATAAAAACAGGACGTGTTATTAATAACCTTGCTGTTCAGCTAAAGTAAGTTGTGATTCTCCAAGGCTGTTGGACAGGCAACCTAACAGGACAATAGTAGTCATAGTAATAAAAAATGGTTAAATTTGACATTCTTAATGTTCTTCCAAAAAGTGACTCCATGGATTGGATTTTCACAACAATGGAGAGGCCCTCTAGCATTGTGAAAATAGTGGAAGAGGTCAGGATTTGGAAGTCCCATCCCCAAAAACAGCACCCACCATTTTTGTGGGGGTGGGAATGGGTCTGGGTTGGGAATTTGTACATGTCCTTTATGTGGAGGCAATTGCCCATATAAGACAATAGCTGCCCCGAGTCATGTCTAATTTTCATTAGCCTGGAGTAGGAGCCGGTCTAAACTTTGCAGAGTCCTTTGACAAAGTGGGATGTACCCTTTTTGAGAGCTAAAGTCCTCCTTTAGATATGGTCCTGGGACACCTTTGAGGTAGGTCAGGTGCTCTTGGGATTGTTAAAAGTAGGCATGAATGTTTTTTAAAAGTGCATAAACTCATTAACTGTCCAGCACTTTGGAACTGTCAAAAATGCCAAAATGAGCTGTCAAAGGCAATGTCAAGCTTTCAGGGCATCCTTCCCCTCAAACCTTTGAAACAATGACTGGAATGTTTAAAAAAAAATCAGATTGCTATTTCACTTTGTCTATTTGTATACATCTGAGGATTACCATTACTGGACTAGTGCTGCATGACTGATTTCACAACCTTCCATTATCACAGTGAGGTGCCTTCTGATTCAAAGCTTTAATGGCCGCTCCAATTGGCTACAGCCTATTTGAAGTCCAACTACAAATTCAAATCTTCATTTTTATAAGGGACAAGCACTTGAGTTAAATATTTGTTTTTATAAGAATATAGTTGAAGGAATGTAAATGTAGTGAATGGGTTATGAAAAAGTGTTTTATAAATTAAAGTCTGCAATAGAAACTTAGAATTTTATTTTATATCATCATGGGTTCTGAGGTCTGCTCATGATGGATACTGGGTGAGTTGGCATGGTAGGTGTATGGGGAAAAGGATGATGGGTGGGACATGGGTTGGCACAAGTTGGCAATGTTGGGATAGGGGCTATAAAGGGCCATTGGAATGGGTAGAGGAGCATAGATTGGCCATTGGAATAGGTAGAGGACATAGGTGGGAATGGGTGGGCATGGGTAGTGTGTGAGGAGCTTGAGGGGATTTCAGAGGTGAGGTGCTGGAGAGCTATTCAATTTTATTGCTTTTGTAAAATCTTGGGCACAGTGCGGAGCATAGAGACAGGCTCAGCCTGCCTCCGCACCTTTTTTATTCATTTGTGGGACATGGGCGTCGCTGGTTGGCCAGCAGTTATTGCCCATTCTTAGTTGCCCATGAACTGAGTGGCTTGCTAGGCCATTTCAGAGGGCAGTTGAGAGTCAACCACATTGCTGTGGCTCTGGAATCACATGTAGGCCAGCCCAGACAAGGACGGCAGATTTCCTTCCCTAGGGGCATTGGTGAACCAGATGGGTTTTTCTGACAATCGACAATGGTTTCATGGTCATCAGTAGATTCTTAATTCTGGACAGTTTTTATTGAATTAAAATTTCACTATCTGCCGTGGTGGGATTCGAACCTGAGTCCCCAGAACATTAGCTCAGTTTCTCGGTTAATAGACTAGTGAAAATATCACTAGGCCATTGCCTCCTCTAACCTTTGCACTTGTTCCGGGGGGGGGGGGGGGGGGGGGGGGGGGGGGCGGCGGCGGCATGGGGGGCGGTGTGGTGACAGGCACAAATCCCAAAGAACCTCCCAGTCTGCCAGCCTGGAATGAAAATCCCAGTCTCGGGGTCCTTTTCACTGGCTGGGATTTGAGGAGTTGGGAATTGTCCTGACTCTGCTCCCCTGACCCGACTCCCGAAAATCCAGACCCACAGATAAGGAATAACATACAAAAATAGAGACCAGGATACTTTGGGGAGGTGATGGTCTGGGGGAGGAAAGAGAAGTCATCAGTGATGAATAAAACATTAAATAGTTAAGATAGGAATAATACAATGAGATTTTCAGTTTCTGAATTGTTTAGCATAGATAAGTTTTAAGACTGAAAAAATGATTTATTTCCACTTTGATTTAAACGCTTATGAAATGTTCAGCAGAAATTTTCAGATAAAACAGAGCTTTGTGACTCCTTAGTCTTAAATATTTGATGAAATCATAGAATCCCTACAATGCAGAAGGAGGCCATTCAGCCCATCAAACCTGCACCAACAACAATCCCACCCAGGCCCTATCCCCGTAACCCCACGCATTTACCCCGTTAATCCCCGACACTAAGGGGCAATTTAGCATGGCCAATCCACCTAACCCACACATCTTTGGACTGTGGGAGGAAACTCACATGTGTGCAGACTCCACATAGACAGTCACCCAAGGCCGGAATTGAACCCAGACCACTGGGTTTCCTTTCCTTTTGTATTCTGATGCAAAGGGTTAAACTTGCTAAGAAATAGCACCTGACTGAGTTATTCTCTGCTGAACTGTCTGTGGTTTGTGGTTTACTACTCTGCACATTCCAATCCTCTTATTCTTTCTACATTAACGTATTACTGTTGTTTCATGAACATGAAATGAACCTTCTTAGCTCTTTTGCTGCTATGTGATACAGACAAAAAAAATGAAAGTGACACAGGGGGTAAAGGAGATTAAGGAAACCAAGTAAACAAAAAAAGGAAGCAGAGAGAGGGGCAGAACACATGGAAACAAAGACAAGAAGAAACATAGCGAGAGAGAGTAAGTGACAAGCAGGCAGATAAATGGCCAACCTCGGATGTGCTCAGCTGCTGATAGGCAAGAGATTGAGATATGTTGAGGTTGTGGTAGAAATCCAGTTGATTGTTGATAAATCCAAACAACATCAATTGTGTTATCATGTGCAATGGTGACTAGGCTAAAATGAACTCCAGTAGCAATAAAGTGGCAATGGGTCAGGCTGTGCAAGCATGATTGCAATCACGGATTTTGGGGAGGTGCTTATGGTCATAAGACCATAAGATGTAGGAGCAGAATTAGGCTATTCGGCTCATTGAGTCTGCTCCACCATTCAATCATGGCTGATATGATTCTCCTGCCTTCTCCCTGTAACCCTTGAGCCCCTTATTGATCAAGAACCTGATCCACACATCTACGACCTTACACCGACTACGACCTTAATCACACGAGCTCTTGTCTCAGCTAGGGTCTCAACCTAGTCGTGGTTCCAGTTTTCTGGAAAATCTTGCTTGCCTTTGGGGAATCAGGGAGCATTTGTGCAGGATTGTTTTTTTTCGCGAGAAGACTGATAGTTGGTACAAAGTTGGAACAAACAGGCTTGAGTGGAAGTATGTCTCTTTCTAATTCCATGGCAGTTAAATGGTTACCTTTACACATATAAATATCTAAGTCATAAAGTAAACAGGCCACAGTGCTGAAATATTCAAAGTCCAATCTCCTTGCCACATTAAACCAAATATTTTACTTCACATAGCACACAGCATTCAAGTAAACACAACTTGATCATGTTTGAACTCAGTTCAACTCAGTGCAATCGAAATGCACATTCAGCTGTGGCCGTCTGGCTTACCAGCAAATTTCGGCACCAGTAGAAAGCTTCACACAGTGAGTTATCTCTTGCCTCATTTTTCAGACTATTCATGATTCAATAGGAATTTTCCATGAACACTCATAATCTTGGCGAGCACAGATACTTTAACTGAATGGAGACTGACAGTACGTATTCTGCCAGAATTTGGCTTCAGTCCATGATCCTGCCACGTAGCAGGGCCAGCTTCTCAAGAGTTCAGCCAGAATTTTAACAACAGTAATAATTAACAAAAAAGGGTGCATCGGAGCAACATACTCGCAAGAGGTTATTTGCCATACAGCTTGCGAAGAAAATCTCATGACGAGTGGGGTGACATGCTTGAGCAGTAATGTCTTCTTAGAATCCATAGAATCCGAGAATCCCTACAGTGCAGAAGGAGGCCATTTGGCCCATCGGGTCTGCGCTGACTGCAATCCCACCCTAGCCCTATTCCCATAACCCCATATATTTATCCTGCTAATCTGCTGACACTAAGGGTCAATTTAGCATGGTCAATCAAGCTAACCCGCAAATCTTTGGACTGTGGGAGGAAACCGGAGCAACCGGAGGAAACCCACGCAGACACGGGGAGAATGTGCGAACTCCACATAGACAGTGACCCGAGGCCAGAATTGAATCCGGGTCCACTGGCGCTGTGAGGCAGCAATGCTAACCACTGTGCCACCGTGCCGCTTCCGGGTGGTAGCTGTAGAACAACTTACATTTATATTAGTACCTTTAAATATAGAGAAACATCCAAAGGTGCTTCACAGGAGTGTTATCAAATAGCCTTTATGGGAACACCAATACCTGCAAGTTCCCATCCAAGCCACTCACCATCCTGTCTTGGAAATGGATCACTGTTCTTACGCAGTCGCTGGGTCAAAATCCTGGAATTCCCTCCCCGACAGCATTGTGGGTCAACCCATAGCACGAGGAATGCAGCATTTCATAAAGGCAGCTCACCACCACCTTCTCAAGCACAACTAGGGACAGGCAATAAATGCTGGCCAGCCAGTGACACCCATGTTCCACAAATGAATAAAAACAAAATTTACACCAAGCCATACAAGGCAATATTAAGAAAAGTCACAAATAATTTGATCAAAACAATTGATCTTAAAGGAAAAGGGAGAGGCATAGAAGTTTATTGGGGAATTCCTTATCTTAAAGCCTTGGCAGCTGAAGATGCGATTGTCAATAATGATGTGCAGGTGGCCCAAATTGGCTACAACGCCAAGATCTCAGCAAATTGTAGGGATGGTGCAGGTTACAAAGATAGGAAGAGGTTCAGTCATGGAGGAATTTGGAAACAGGTTGAGAATTTTAAAATAGAGACATTGCAGGTCAGCGAGTGTAGAAGTGCTGGGTGAACAGAACTTGATGCAAGTTACAATGTGGACAGCAGGATTTTGGATCAGTAAAGTTTATGGAAGATACAAAGTTGGAGGCTGGCCAGGAGATCATTGGAATACACAACTGATTCCCCATATGGCAATTGCAGTTTTCATCACTGGAGAACAACAGGAAGAAGCCATTTATTTGTGTCACAAGTAGGCTTACATTAACACTGAAATGAAGTTACTGTGAAAATCTCCTCGTCGCCACACTCCGGCGCCTGTTCGGGTACACTGAGGGAGAATTTAGCCTGGCCAATGTACCTAACCAGCACATCTTTTGGAATGTGGGAGGAAACTGGAGCACCCGGAGGAAGCCCTGCAGGCATGGGGAGAATGTGCAAACAGACAGTGACCCAAGCCGGGAATCGAACCCAGGTCCCTGGCACTGTGAAGCAGCAGTGCTCACCACAGTGCCACCATGCCACCCCATTTGGCCCATCACATCTGTGTTGCCTTTTTATTGAAGCAATTCAAAACTACTTCTGCAACCCTGTGCTTTGCATATTCCTATATTTCAAATATAGCTTCAAGGAAGTCATGGTCTCTGACCCAAACACTTTCTACAGCAAAACCTTTCAAGTTCCAGCAACACTCCAAAAAGGATTTTCCCCAAATCTTGCTTCTCAGTCTTGGAACAACTTTAAGTTATTGCTCCTTCATCATGGATTCCCTAACCAAAGGAAGTAGTCTTACTCATTCTTTATTAGAACCCTCCAGTTTAAAACTCAAATCTTCGCAACCTTCCCAGTATCTTGTTTAAGGGGGGGAGGAAGTGCGATAACTGTTCTTCACTGATGAAAACTGAGATTGCCATATGGGGAATCAGTTGTGTATTCCAATGATCTTCCTTATAAAGGAGTACAGTTTAGACTTTTTCCCTAGTGAATAATTGAGCAAAACAGACTCATTTCAATTCATGGCCAAAACTGAACTAGCTGATCTGAAACAAGGCAGCAAGAGGTGAACTGTAGTAGAACACAACATCCTTGGTTAGGAAAGGTACATAAACTAAGTGAAGGGAGCACTCAGTTGAGCACATATCTCCGCCATGCTATGTTAACTCAACATTATTACAATTATGCAGCTCATCCTCAAGGCTTTTCCCTGCTCGGTTGATACTTTGTAACTAAAATGCTGAAGAAAATAAATGTTGAGCTTCCATTTCAATTGGAGACTTCCAAGCCAATCCACGTCCAACAACCTGCTTGGAAAACTCTGCTCACATTTTGACAGTTGTGACAAATTGCACCACAGCAGTTGAGACAAGATTGAAGATCTCGCAACCATTACTGGAAACACAACTGTGTACCCACTTTTCAGTTGATAATCAAGATTCAGACTTCAATAATGGACATTTCAGTGAAGCCTAGAGGAGGCATGGTGCCAATGGAACTATACTCCCAAAAATGTGTAATCGCAAGAGAGAAAAAAAGAAAAATTGAAGAGGAAAAAAAAAGAAAGGTCAACAACTTGTGCATATCTTATCCACCAGTTATGAAGAGATATTGAAGGAGGCCCGACTCAGTCCACTGCAGCAGGATGGGAAATTTCCACTGGCGTGAACAGTCGGAAAATTCTAGCCATAATCTTTAAGGGGAAAAGTACACAGCACCAAGGCAATGAGTCTTGATGTGTGCCAAAAGCAGTGCACAAATTTACTTCTTCTGCAGAGCCTTTTTGACGTTACGATTATGGGTGTCAACTATTTCCCCTCTTCTGGAATGTTGACCATAACAGGGTCACTCAATCTCAGCTGCCAGTTTTAACATCAAAGACCAGTATGCTCCATTAGCGACAGGTTAAATACCATATTTACTCACCAGCATGTAAGGCAACTGCAAAGTGAAATTGATGATAGTGCTTGAAGAATCCAATTTTGAAAGGAACTGCGCTTTAAACCCACAGAATTAGAGGCAAACTTTGATGTGGAAGTGCACTCAAATGGAAGCTGAAGTTAGATTGCCAAAATGTTATTTATAGCAGCAATAATTAGACGTTACAATCAAGTGTCTTAGTTTTGATGTTGACATTTACTTTGGCCAGTTTTTTTGGTTTACAAAACTGAGTATTTACAAAGCTGGATATGTTTAGTAAAGAATGAACAGATACTGGGTTTACGGACATACAAAATAGGAGCAGCAGTAGGCCATTCGGCCCCTCGAGCCTGCTCCAACATTCAGTAAGATCATGACTGATTTGCTTGTGTTTCAAATTCCACATTCCCATCTACCCCTGATATCCTTTGATTCCCTCTGCCTTAAAAATATTCAATGACCCTGCCTCCACCGCCTTCTGAGGAAGAGTCCCATAATTGTTCACCCTCAGAAAAAAACTCGCATCTCTCTCCTTAAAGGGTGACCCCCAATTTTAAAACAGTGCCCCCTAGATCAGGATTCTTTCACAAAAGGAAACATCCTTTCCGCATCCATCTTGTCAAGATCATTCAGCATCTTATACACTTCAATCAAGTCATCCCTTACCTCTTCTAAACTCCCAAGTGGAAACAAGCCCAACTTGTCCAACCTATTCACATAAGACCCCTCATTCCAGGTATCAATCTACTAAACCTCTTCTGAACTGCCTCCAACGCATTTACATCTTTCCATAAATAAGGAGACCAAAACTGAAAAAGTATTCGAGATGTGGGGTGAATGTTACCGGGAATCGGAGTGGGTGAGGGGCAGATCATAGAAAGGCCTGTTGACCTCAGGCGGGATTTTCCAGTTTCGGGGCAAGCTAGGCTGAAAAATCCCACCTGTGGTTTCACCAATGCCCTGTGTAACAGACAGTAAGTAATCTCACAACACCAGGTTAAAGTCCAACAGGTTTATTTGGTAGCACGAGCTTTTGGAGCATTGTCCCTTCATTAGGGGAGTGATTTAACGGAAGCATAACATCCTTACCTTTATGTTCAATTCCTTTCGTAATGAAGGATTTGCCATTTGCCATCTTAATTAATTGCTTTACCTGCATACTAGCTTTTTGTGACTGATTACTAGAACACTTAGGTCCCTGAGCAACTTGGAATTCTGCAGCCATTCTCCCTTTAAGTAGTACTTTGACATTTTATTCTTACCGTCAAAGGGAACAACTTCACTTTTCCCCACATTATACTCCATTTACCAGATCTTTGCCCACTCACTCAACCTACATCCGTCTGCAACCTCATTATGTCCTCTTTGAAAATGTACTGGCTCAAAAGGGATGAACACAAACCCCTGGCTCCCAACTTTTTCGTCATGATTATGCAGGTAGATTTTGAAAAAAAAAGTTACAGCAAAACTGTAGAAAACACTTGGTGATGATATTATGTTCACTTCCTTCCAGAATTTCCAGTGCCAGTTTGGTTCTATCAAATAAACAACAAATCCAAAATGTTTTGCTCAACTCAATTTTATTGATTTGCTAATGATTCAATTGGGAACCTTAAATATATTTCATGACAAACATTTTAAACACCATTTTTGAAGTGATCAATTGGAATAAAGCCAAAGGCATCTTTCAATTTAATCTTAATAAATAAATGTATAGATTGGCACCTTGGGGTTTATTAAAAATGTTAATTTATACAATTTTACTGAAGTTCCCTTTAATACAAACAAATCATTCCCATGTCAAGTTGTCTGAGTAATCTCTACAGTACCAATTCAGGGAATGAGATTCCAGTCATTTTTTACATCACAGTAATTGAAAAGCTTTGCTAACTCTAAAAAGGCAAGTCAAAAATAAAATCCACACAATTTACTTCAAACTCGGAGGAAGGAATTTTCCTATCCCGCCCGCCATGGGAATCGTGGCGAGCGTGTGGGGCGTGGGGGGGGATCATGCAAAGATCTGTGTACCTCAGGTGGAATTTTCTGGTTTTGGGGTGAGTGCAGCAGGAAAATCCCATCCAGAGTCTTTGAAGGAAGCTGAACAGATCTTAATTATAATAATATATATATATATATATAAAATCAGTCCTATGAAAATATTGTGCAGGCTGTTTTTCTTAATTTTGTAAAGTGCACAAATTTCCAACAGAACAAATATGTAATGTGACACTAACGAAACTGATGACCAGTGAATCAATTCCTGGACAGTTATACCCAATCTAAACCGCTTGGCTACAACTGCTTTCTCACGGATCAGGAGTTAACTCCTGGTAGGTAGATGGGGTTGTCCAACACGGGCACCAGTATCAGCACTCTTAAACATGCAAGAAAACCTCTGCTCAAGTTTCTAAGCACCTTTTTAGGACTCCTGTGGATTTTCCCTGACATTTTTGCAGCGAGACTTCATTCTGCCTTCCATTCAATGTTAAGGTTATGAGGTGTGAAACAGCCTCACTGAGCAGCTGACAAGGCTGCACTTCTGAAGCCAGATCGGGAGTTGTATTGTCCCTTCTGTGTCGTTATGGAGCAGGTTTGCAAATGCGGTACCATAATAATGGTCCCGAGCACTATTAGAATCAGTTAGGACCGTTAAATATTCAAGTCTTGATAACCACTAACAAGAGTTTATAGAACAGTGCACTCTGTTCAGTGATTCCATTGTGTAAATGTTATGTTCAGACACTGCCTCAATCATCACAGTATGAATTTGATCAGTAAGAAGGTAGAAAGCGATTTCAAAATAAAAGTTATCTGTTTAAAATCACGTTAGTGAATGTATATTCGATCAGATATAGCAGCTGGAAAATGGGTCATTATCTGCATCCTCAACCACCAATAGTAATCCATTGGATTGTAGCGGGTGTATGGGGATGCAGAGGTCAGTGCGTGTGTGACATCGTTAATAACTATTGACGTGTCTGACGAGCCACCCCCAACGTAAGATTGCATTTTGGAAATCTGTTCATCAAAGTATTCCTTCCCATAATCCTTAGCGACAATGTCAGACAGTTCATTCCACATCTTTTCTGTGATCATTTTGACACGCTCAGGACTGTAAAGATTGGTGGCGGCTATGAAATTACCAGGTTCAACGACACTAACTTTCACACCCCAGCGATGCATTTCGTAGCGCAAGCAGTCCGAGAACGCCTCCACTCCAAACTTAGTGACACAATAAGGGGAGCGAGCAGGATTGGCCATTCGTCCCAGCATACTTGTGATGTTAACCACACGACCTTTCCACAAAAATGAAAAAGAGAGAGATTAAAACGTTGCATCATTATTAAATGAAAAGAGAGGTTATACATTATTAATACTTCAGTACATGGTGGTTGTATCAAGTGGATTGTTATAAATAGTATTTCATGTGGTTATAAAGTTTTAAGGTATAAACCTCAGCACATTCATACATAACAATGAGTCCAAACAAAAAATTATTCATCACTTATTTGTTAAGTTTTATACTCTTGCTTTCATAGCCGTTTCTCTAGTTTAACTCCCAGCAAGACCGTTTCATTTTCAGGGTACGACTAAATCATAAAATTATAGAAACCCTACAGTGTAGAAGGAGGCCATTTGGCCCATCAAGTCTGCACCGACCACAATCCCACCCAGGTCCTATCCCCGTAACACCACATATTTACCCCGTCAATCCCTCTAGCCTACGTGTCCCAGGACACTAATGGGCAATTGAGCATGGCCAATGCACCTAACCTGTACATCTTTGGACTGTGGGAGGAAACCAGAGCATCCAAAGGAAACCCACACAGACACGGGGAGAATGTGCAAACTCCATACAGACAGTGACCCAAGCTGGGAATCAAACACAGGTCCCTGGAGCTGCGAGGCAGCAGTGCTAACCACTGTGCCACCCAAACTTGAAGTGTACCCAGTGAGAAATGATTGCACAGATCAGATTGATTTTCTCTTGTTCTACCTCCTGCTCATAAAAAGTGTGGATCTGGGCGAATGGAATTTGGGAAAGAAATTGTGTTCCATCTCTCCAAGAACAGCTGCATTTACAAATAGGATCAAATGATTTCTGAAAGGAATCACTCGCTAACGCAGGTAATAGTTGATTTACAGTGCTAATTCAATAACTTTCAAAGTGAAATCTATTCCAAATAGACTCCCTCGTCAATACAGAGCTGATAATGAATTTCTGAAAACATAGGGTGGGATTTTCCGGCCGTGTTTGCCCCAAGGCCGGAAAATCTCACCTGAGGTCAACGGACAGTTGCACGGTCCGTGTCCTGCCCGCTATGATTCCTGTGGCAGGCTGGACAGGAAAATTTCCCCCATACTCTTTTAAGCACAGGGTGGATTTGATGCATTTATAAACTCAGGCAAACTTGTTCACAAACACTGGTGAGGGACTGAAGTATCCATATTCTTTCCAAACTTATCTCCTGGATATTTCTAATGGGAAAGTGCTTCTTCATGAGCATGGATACTGCAGCCTATCATAGGATGATGTTCAGCTCCTGACCTTCTGGTTCATGAACATGGAAGAAGCTGTCACCAAGATGCAAATTCTGAAATCACTAACTGCACACTTTCCACCCAGGCTCATCTGTGAGCAGGGCTTGATGTAGGCAGCCAGCGCTCCCACACAAAACAAGCGGAAGGCTATTGTAGGTCCCAAAACACACTTATTCACCTAGTGTCTACCCATATTATTAGTACCACTTCCTTAAGCTGCCAAACACCACAGTACATATTGGGAGGTGGCCATTGCTAACAATATTTAAAGTATCAACCTCCGCTCACAGGTAAAACATTGGAATGTTTGGGAAATATCTTGCTTTCATTACAGTGTGGTTTTGTCGACCAATGCTCGTGTTCGCTGCTGAGCATTCCTACTCTTGAGGGACTTCTGGCAATGCAATGCTGGTTGGAGGATCCGGAGGTGATTTAGGAGTAGGGTGGACACAGAGCTAACCCTGCAGAGGAATGCATGAGAACCTTTGACCTTCCAGTATGTATAGCCCCCCAGGGTAATACACCAGCAGCCCAAGAATCAGTGAATAAGGAAGCAGTATTTCACTAGGGAGGCTATCGGATATCTGTTACTTCTTAAAACAAAACCTACAAACTTCCATAACTAGCGCTTGTTTTGATCAAGGTCACTGAAGCCTCCCAGCTTCTTTGCCTCCAGTTCCTTCCAGGCTGCCAGAATGGGTATCTGCAACATCAGTTTTGGGGAATCCTGCAACCTGAAAAAACCCGACCCTCCTAGGCCTGAACTTGCTGCTTGTCCATAGCGAGAGTGATGGAACTATTTCGTGTAGTAAACAAGACGTATGGCCCGGTTGATTTCCTGGCACCAGCGCAGACATTTAGGTCAAGGGAATCACGAGGGTGCAGACGTGCTGTCATCAAGAGATGGCAACATGTACATTCCCCATTGCATGGCAGCCAGTTCTAGGGGCCACGGACCAGAACTTACATCGCTCAGTGGCAAAATAGAAAGCGTATCAGTGATCAGACTGGAACCCGATCCATGCGGCCTCTCAGCTGCCCAGGCATTTCAGAGATTCTATAACTGATGCGGAGGAGCCCAGCTGTAACATCTATCAAAGCGACCAGAACTTCTATGGATGACTGCAGAGTGCCAATATCATGCACTAGACCGCACACAAGTTGGGGTTCAACGCTCTGACATGCTGAGAAAGTTTCCTGGCAAGCAATCCAATGGATTCACCAAATGATGATGAGAGCACGCATCAAGGCAGGATGCCCCCTGGTCCTGAATGCACACTTCAGGATTTAGGACTTTGGCCAGAGAGTCTGTACAAAGTCTGGTAATGGGCTTACTTGTGTTCTGTGTTGAATATGTGTGAGGCAGCTTAACATAGACTGTAAGATCATAGGCAGTAGAAAGTCCCAAGTATGTGTTCAAGCCGAAAGAGCTGCAGTGAAGCATCCTGTTGTAACTTAAGGAGAGGTATGGAAGGAAGGATCATGAATATGCTGTGGTTAATAAAATTTTGCATTTATATAGCATCTTTCACAACCTCCAGACATCTGCAAGTGCTTTAAGCCAACAAGCATTTTTGATGTGCAGCTACTGTGGTCATGTAGAAATCACAGCAGCTAATTTACACACCGTAAACTCTCACGAACAGCAATGTGATGCCAAGCAGATAATCTGTTCTTGTGATCTTGACGGAGGGAAACATATTGCTCAGGACACTGGGGATAACTCCCTCACTCTCCTTCAAAATAGTGTCACAGGATCTTTTACCAGCATCTGAGTGACAGGCCTAGAATTAACTTTTTGTCTGAAAGAAAGCACTTCTGGCAATGCAAGACTCTTTCAGAACAGTAGTGGGGAGTTAGCCCTGATATTGTGCTCAAGTCCAGAAGTGGACTCGAACCCACAACCCTCTGATTCATATGTGAAATTATGGTGATGCAGAGTTCTGATGAGTGTGGAAGAAATGTGTAACAAAGTCTTAAATTAGAAGTTCTGGAGAAGCCATTAATTTGTGTTTGCATGGCTGCTAAGATTTTGGGAACAAGGGTTGCTCTGTCATCTACGTTAATCGAGGCTGTAAAGGTTTCCTTTCCACCAGACACCACTCAGAGGAATCTGACCTCATTCCTACTGCACAATTAGCATCATCCAAATTTCCATTGCCCTAGATGCAGTCATCATGCCAGCAGATTCTGACGAGCGAATGCCACTAATGAGCAAACAGGAAGTGCACTGCTCCTTCAAGGACTGTTGGCTGGTATTAGATTGCAGCACTAGTGCTGGGTTTTCAGCTGTCAAAAATCTGTAAATGAGCAGATTATAGAGAGTGGCACTAGCACTGGCAGCTCACCAGTTTATTCCAGTGAAGCCAAACCACGACAATGAATCAGAGCATCATACCAATATCATCAGATGGACAGAGTGAATTTCGCTGCTCATTGCCTGTCTGATTTTTACACAATGTGAACATCAACGGCCACACACTGCAAGGTCACTTACACAATGGGTGTAACGTTCAATTCAATTGTATGAGCCACAGAACAGTTCTGCTTCATGCAGACCTTACTCAAGCAAACCTTCACTCACCTTTTGCTCTGCGAATATAGGGAAGGAAACCTTTGGTCACACGGATAGTTCCCCACAGGTTAACCTCTGCAACCTGCTTATAGGTATTCATGGTGGTGAACTCCACTTCCCCAAAGGTTGAGATACCAGCGTTGTTAATCAAGCCCCAAATACCTAATCAAAGAAAGGAATTACTGTTTGGAAATACTTCAGTACTGACACAATATTTGAACTGACATTAGTCAATAGTGTTCAGCCTAATACTTAGCCTTTAAAAAGAGAAAGGAAGTGAAGGGAAAATGTTTTTTGTTGAAGTGCTTCCCTTTATCACGCTGGGAAACATTTACTGGATATTTTTCTCCAACTCCGCTGATAATCTTTAGATAGGGTCCCTCCCCCTGCCAGGCTTGCTCACTGGTGTCAGCTTCTGACAGGATCCTGGTGTGTCTCTGACTGGTACCAATACAAACCATAGAACAAACCACACCCTGCTTATGACATGCTTTTCCTCCCAAGTCAGCTTAGCTTCAGTGCTCCCACCCAACGTGATGTTGCAATATTACGTTACACAATCACTCCCAGATTACAGAATTTCAACAACTGGAATCACCAGAGCTTAGCCACAGTTGTGAGGAAAGTCACGTTCACTAATGCAAAAATGAGAGTTGGTTGAAACAAAAAATTTCTCTCTTACTATTCTTCATAGCTCTATACACACAATTCAACTCCATCAGCAGGCACGTGGAGCTGAACAGGATTCCTCTTTCCACCCACTCTAATTTTCCTTTCTATTTATAGGACAAGACCATGTAGAAGTTGTACTCTCTGCCTGACAGAAAGAAACAATGCTTTATCAAAAACAGTATCTGTGGACAAAAGTGAATTTCTGAAAATCCTAAAGCTTTTGGAAATATTATTGGCTTGCAGATAAATATTCACCATAAACTCTATTTAAATAAGTTGTAGAGGTGGGCTCTTAAAACCAACTGACCTTTTTCTGTATCTGTTAAATGTTCTTTCACAAACTCCACTGCCGTCGCTACTTCCTCATCCTTGCAAACATCTAACTGGACGACAACCATCCGATCACTCTTCATATCCTCAAGCTTCTGTGGCCCTTCCCCACCTTTATCCTGAAAGCAGAGAGTTACCAGCAGTGCAGAATCTGGATAAGGTTGTAACTCATCTCTAGCACAGTCACAATTCTATATTGACAGCAGCTTAACCCAAAGTAGAATCATAGAATCCTGCAGTGCAGAAGGAGACCATTTGGCCCATCGAGTTTGCATCGAACACAATCCCACCCAGGCCCTATCCCCATAACCCCATGCATTTACTCTCGCTAGTACCCCTGACACTAAAGGGCAATTTAGCATGTCAATCAACCTGCACATCTCTGGACTGTGGGAGGAAACCGGAGAACCCGGAGGAAACCCAAGCATACACAGGGAGAATGTGCAGACTCTGCACAGACAGTGACCCAAGCTGGGAATTGAACCCGGATCCCTGACGCTGTGAGGCAGCAGTGCTAACCACTGTGCCACCATGCCGCCCATTTAGAGTAGAACAGCTCTAGATTGGCAACCAGGATTTCACACAGGTTCACGATGCTCAGGTTACCTTAGGATAATATCAAGTGCGGATCAGCTACCTTCCACCCTGAGGAAGGGAGAGAATGTTGGCATTGGTTTGATTATATGCAATCCTTGCTCCTTCTCTCAAACAGTACAGGAATAATCCTGCCATGGCAGGGCATTTAATACTGGGTGCATAACATTCAAAATGTTCAAGTGTGGAACTGAATATACTTGAATATTTTTAAGGTTGAAGTAGGTATATTCTTGACATGCAAGGGAATCAAAGGTTATCAGGGAAAGATCAGTCACAATTCTTATTGAATGGCGGAGCAGGCTCAAGGGGCTAAATGTCCTCCTTCTGCCCCTACTTTGTAGGTTTGTACCTACTTAGACTTGGGCCAATTTACCAATATGGCACATGTAAATTGCAAAGCATTTATATATGACATCGGGTAAAGGCATGGTTGGGGCTGGCTGTGACATGCTCATGGTAAAATGATCTTCGGATTCACATTACCCCTTGTGACAAATACAAAGGATCAGCAGCATCTGCTGACTTCTACTTCTAACAGGATTCAACGCTTACAGCAGTGGAAAAGGGGTAAAAATTAAAATATATATATTCTATTACCTGCAAAGTTTTTTCAGGGATAGATCTTATTGGTGTCCAGAATAATCCGAGTATTCCACTCAGCATTCTGAAAGCTCAGTCTCCAGTCCAGAATGCTGAATTCAATACAGTACGGATGAGCAGAAACTGGTTTGGAAATCTCAATCTGCACGGATAACCAAGAACTTGGACTTTTTAATTTTATATATTAATCTAGCCACTGGAGACTGAGTAACTATTACTTTAATTAATTTCCACTTAAAACCTTCAAAGCTGCAATAGAAAGGGATTCTTCTCAGTCTGAGCCACATTCATCGAGAGTGAAGATCAATATATCATTAACCTCTCTGCAGTATGTACTTTAAAGGAAGTGCTAAGACAATGATTTATCTGCACTTGTGACTTAATTAAAAATGTGCTTGGCAACTGGAAAGACTGTAAATGTTCATTTTTTAAACGGTCTTGTGTATTTTATCTTGAGGTTTCTTGTAAGTTACCAGCAGAATGCATTTTTCTAACAGTTATAGCCACAAATGTTTTCCAGACCCAGAGTTTTTTTTCTCAGCAACTGAGGGACATGCCACTGAAGCCGGTTAAACAGTGAGGAAGACTGACAGCACGTGGCTAGGTAGGGCTACATTCTGCCTCAACTAAATAGGACAACTCCTATCAGGAGACAAATAAGAGCACTGTAAACATCATCTGGATTAAGTACATTAATTATTTTCTGTATACGGAGCTCCTTTTTGTAAAGCTCTTTCTCGGGAGTAGTCTTTTAATGACATTGCTCAAAACACCAACACTTTTTGCTGCTTCGATTGAAAGATTATCAGGGGCAGGTAGGAATGTGACGTTGAGGTTAAAATCAGATCAGCCATGACCTTATAGAATGGCGGAGCTGGCTTGAGGGGCCAAGTGATCTACTCCTGCTCCTAATTCATACGTTTATTACCTGATAAAGCATTAAACATTAAAGGAGATTGCTTTCCTGTTTTAAACCAGAAGCTTTACGAACAAAACAGTTTTGAAGCCAATTCACACACTATGTATAGCTAAGAAATAATAATATCTGTACCTTTAACAGACATCCTGCAAATATTTTGAACCCTTTATCATGTAGGTGTTGCGCCAAGGAAAATCCAAATCCAGTGTCACATCCTGTAATGACGATACTTTTGCCTTCACTCTGGTTTAAATAATAAGAACATCATAATGTTATAAATGTTTTTAAAAAGAGAAAATGCATTTGCACAGCACTTTTCGTGACAGTAGGAACTCTCAGAGTGAGTTAATGCCAATTAAGTAGTCCTGATGTGTCGGAAATGCTACAGCCAATGTGTGCACAGAAAGCTCCAGTAAACAGTAATGAGATAATGATTGCATGATATGTTATAATGATATTTACTGAAGGATCAATATTGGTTAAGACACTTGAGAGAACTCCTCTGGTCTTCTTTAAACAAAGGCATGGCATCTTTTAGCCCAACTCAAGAGAATTTCGGTTCTGCATCAGAGGAGGTGATGGCCTAGTGGCTTTAGACTATTAATCCAGAAACTCAGCTAATGTTCTGGGGACCCGGGCTCGAATCCCGCCACAGCAGATGGTGGAAATTGAATTCAGTAAAAAACATCTGGAATTAAGAATCTACTGATGACCACGAAACCATTGTCAATTGTTGGAAAAACCCATCTGGTTCACTAATGTCCTTTAGTGGAAGGAAATCCGCTGTCCTTACCTGGTCTGGCCTACATGCGACCCCAGAGCCACTGCAATGTGGTTGACTCTCAACTGCCCTCGGGCAACTAAGGATGGGCAATAAATGCTGATGTGGAGATGCCGGCGTTGGACTGGGGTAAGCACTGTTTGAGAGCAGATATCCACTCCATCTGACGAAGGAGCAGTGCTCCGAAAGCTTATGGTATTTGCTACCAAATAAACCTGTTGGACTTTAACCTGGTGTTGTGAGACTTCTTACAATAAATGCTGGTCAGCCATGAATGAATTAAAAAAAGAACTCATCTGAAATGTTGCACTTTCCAACAGTTAAGTGTCAACCAAGATTGTGTTCAAGCCTCTGGAGTGGGACTTTAACCCATAACCCTTTAACTGAAGAGACCACCAAGCCAAGGTTGACACCCACGTTTTCTTTTTAATAATTCAGCATTTTTCTCACTTCAATATCAGCCCACCAACCCCAACCACGTGGAAGAAACTCTTAGGCTCTGCCAGCAACGAACACCACAAAACCAATTCCTCTTTCATTTCTAATCTTGTACAGGTGACTCTTTGCTCAGTTTTGTTCTCGGGTGGCTCACTAGGATCAGGCAACTTGTGAGTGGGTGATCCTGAGAAATAGTATCAGTAATAGGCATGCTCGAGACAGAAAAGTAGGAAAACTCTAAAAAATTATATTTGGGCCTTTAGGATTAGCGGCTTTAAAATGAATTTCATTGATTGGATAGCGAGAGGTAAATAAGCATTATAAACTTTCCAAATTCACACTCAAGCCAGAGCAGAACCTGGAAACAAACCAGAATTAACAATGTTCCACATTGATGCCATTGTAAATATTCTGCTGGAAATGCAGTCCAATAGTTGCTAAACCAGTCTGTAATCTCTCCTTCAATGTCAGTAAAACGAAGGAGACAGTCATCGACTTCAGGATACATAGTGGAGGACATGCCCCTGTCTACATCAATGGTGATGAATTGGAAATGGTCGAGAGCTTCAAATTTCTAGGTGTTCAGATCACCAACAATCTGTCCTGGTATCTCCACGCTGACATTATAGTTAAGAAAGCCCACCAATGCCTCTACTTTTTCAGAAGGCTAAGGAAACTCTCACCAACTTTTACAGATGCACCAAAGAAAGCATCCTTTCTGAATGTATCACAGCTAGGTATGGCTCCTGCTCTGACCAACACCGCAAAAAGCTACAAAGGGTTGTGAACGTAGCCCAGTCCATCATGCAAACCATCCTCCCATCCATCGACTCCGTCTACACTTCCCGCTGCCTTGATAAAGCAGTCAGCATAATTAAGGACCCCATGCACCCTGGACATTCTCTCTTCCACCTTCTTCCATTGGGAAAAAAATACAAAAGTCTGAAAATACATACCAACTGACTCAAGAACAGCTTCTTCCCTGCTGCCATTAGACTTTTGAATGGTCCTGTCATATATTAAGCTGATCATTCCCTTCAACCTATCTGCAATCTCTCTTTTCCTTCTCCCCCTACGTACTCGTTGAGTGGTATGTTTCGTCTGTACAGCACTCCATAACAGATTATCACGATCAAATCCATGTGCTGCTCTTGCGCACACACACACACAGAGCTAGGGCTGTGTTTGCAGACAGTAATATGACATTCAATGGATGCAGTTTTGCACAGCATACTTTCCGCAGGGAGCTACCATTTGAATTCTTCTCATAGAGCGCTCAGAATTTATAGCAGGGAATGTAAGGCCCGTAACCTCCCAGCTCCACCACAAAGCTGACATTGAATAGAAGTGTTACTATCTTTAATCGTACAATAAATAACCTGGGATGCTGAACAAATTCCATTCTATTCTGGAGTTTCCGCTAACTTTATAAAATGCTACTGTGTATATTTCAATGACCTTTAACTACTTCACTTTGGAACAGAAAGCCTTCCATCACACAGGGCTACTCACTGCGATTGGCTGGCTTGCAAGTGATCGAGTAGCTGTGAGGCAAACAGTTGGCTGCACCCTACTGAAAGACAGGATAATAAAATAATCATTATACACAGGATTTTTAAAATGGTTTCTAGTAAAGTTTTAGGAGAATGAAAGGAAACACATTTTTAACAAGACTCAATGGACTCAAGTCCATGAGACGGAAGGCGGACAGTCATCTTAGACTCAATTATTTTTACAGAGAAAAGGCGAACAATATTAGTAAATTTAAAAGAGGACTGCCATCTTATTTGAACATGCAAGGAAGACTACAAATCCAACCTCTGCCTTATATACTCAAATGAAGCTTGTGTGGATAATTCAGATGGAAAAGGACCATAATTTGCTGTGGGAAAGTAGCTAATGGTGCGTCTTCCATGAGATAGATTTCCCCTTCCATGTTTAGACTTTTAAATGTTTTGCATGGCAAGTTGCTGAAAGTGGGAGCCAATGTCACAGTGAGGGAAACAGAGGGTGCTCCGATCCCCATACCGTCCGATAACATTAAAAAGGTATCTAAATTTCCAGTGACCAACTGGAAGGATCACACAACAAGATTTCAGGTTAAGACTTTAACTGTAACCACCAAACTAAAAGCAAAGTTGTCGAGAAGAAAGCAGGGGATGGGGGCGGTTGAGAAGCGAGTGAGGGGGGTGGTTGAGAAGTCAGCGGGGATGGGAGGTGGGGGGGGGGAAAATCGAGAAGCCAGTGAGGATGGGGGTTTGAGAAGCGAGCAGGGGGGGGGGGGTCGAGAAGAGAGCAGGGGGGATTGAGAAGTGAGTGAGGAAGGGCTCGAGAAGAGAGCGAGGGAGGGCGGGGGCAGAGAGGGGAGAACATGTATCAGGTGATCCTGTCTTTGTCTATTTGGAAGGAGAATCAGTGCATAAAGGGCAGTTGTTCAGGGATCTACAATATCATTTATGCAATGAAATGTAGCTGCTGAGTGAATGACAGCCTGCAATGGGTTATGCTTTAGACATGTGTAAACATTTTATAGTTACCAACTCTTTCCCCTCCCCCGCCATCCTGTTGCTAACCAATTAAAACGTATTAAATAAAGTTATTGCTGAAACCACGATTCTTGTCGTCTTCACTCTCAACTAATGGAAATATCTGCATAATAAAAGTTAACTTGAAATATTGTTGATTTTATTCAGTTTCGTATTCATTCCAACTGAAACAACCGTCCCAGGACAGATGTCAGCCTTTGGTGATATTAGGAGAGGTGAGAAAAGGTAGGTTAAACAGACAAATTTTTAATCAGCAGCAAAGCCAGTAGCAACAGCTTTGGTCTTCCCAATGCTTTATTGGAAGGAACTGTCGCATTTTGATGCTGGACTGGTTCAGGGAATCGAATTCATACAGTACTGGAATAAAGGGAAACGATGGAGAGGTGCTGGATTATCAGCAAATCTATGGATAATGTCATTAAAGGGGCAACGTGGAAAACAGAAGGGAACAAATTGCCATCATAGGAAACACCAAGGAAGATAATGTCAGGATGAAGGGATGGAGCACTTGCAGGAATTTTGTAGGCTGCATTGGGAAATAATTTAAAATTTATGGATGTAAAGCACTTTGTGTTATCTAAAAGCTGGTGGAAGGCACCATAGAAATAAAGGTTCTCACCTCCTAGGTGGCACAGTTCAATTCCGGTCTTGGGTGACCGTGTGGAGTTTGCACATTCTTCCCGTGTCTGCGTGGGTTTGTTTCCTCCCGTAGTCCAAAGATGGTTAGGTGGACTGTTCATGCTTAATTACCCCTTGGTGTCCCAAGATGTGCAGGTTAGGGGGATTAGTGGGATAAATATGTGGGGTTACGGGGATATGGAGGGGAGGTGGGCCTGGGTAAGCCATTGCAGACTTGATGGGCTGAATGGTCTCCTTCTGCACCCGTATGAAGACAAATCAGGAATTCACTTATCCCCATTGACCTCACTGAGGGGTGGTTAACAGTGAGGTGGTGTGTCTTGGGCTACAAGAAGATAGATGGGCAAATGGGCGGGTAAGTGACAGATAGAATTTAACCCTGAAAAGTGTGAGGTGATGCACTTTGGAATTCTGTGACTTTCTAAAACGGCACAGATTCAGCCAAGGTAGACACAGAGAAACTCTTCCCCCTAGTGGGGAAATCCAAAACAAGACAAAGAAATCAATCTTTCAGGAGTGAAATCAGAATCATTTGCTTCTGATTTCACAAGAATGCTAGTGGAAATCTGGAATAGCCTGGATTAATTAAAATGTTCAGATTGAAAAATTAAGATTGGAACTAATCATCTTTTTTTGTTCCAGGGAGGGGAGGTCACAGAATCATAGAATACCACAGTTCAGAAGACGCCCTTTGACCCGAGTCTGCACTGATACATGAAAAACCCTGACCTGCCCACCTTATCCCACTTGCCAGCACTTGGCCCATAGCCTTGAATGTTATGGTGTGCCAAGTACTCACCCAGGTACTTTTTAAAAGGGTGGGAGGCATCCCACCTCCACCACCCTCCCAGGCAGTGCATTCCAGACCGTCACCACCCTCTGAGTAAAAATGTTTTTCTTCAAATCCCCTCTAAACCTCCCACCCCTCACTTTTAACTTGTGTCCCCTCGTAACTGACCCTTCAACTAAGGGGAGCAGTTGCACCCTATCCACCCTGTCCACACCCCTCATTGTCTTGTACAGGTCGCCCCTCAGTCTTCTCTGCTCCAGAGAAAACAACCCAAGCCTATCCAATCTCTCTTTATATGTTCCATCTCAGGTAACATCCTGGTGAAACTCCTCTGCATCCCCTGCAGTAAATTCACATCCTTCCTATAATGTGGTGACCAGAACTGCGCACAGTACTCCAGCTGTGGCCTCAAAGTTCTGTGCAACTCCATACCCCGATTGATAAAGGCGAGTGTGCCATTTTCACCACCCTATTAACCTGCCTTTCCACCTTTAGAGATCTATGGGCAAACACGCCAAAGTCCCTTTATTCTTCGGAACTTCCCAGCGTCAGATCTTTCATAGTATATCTCTTTGTCAAATTACTCCTTCCAAAGTGCATCACCTCACACTTTTCAGGGTTAATTCCATCTGCCACTTAACTGCCCATTTGCCCATCCCATCCTATCTTCTTGTAGCCCAAGACACACCACCCCTCTGTTAACCACCCCTCAATGAGGTCAATGGGGATAAGTGAATGATGTAGTGGAGGAACAGGTTGGAGGGGCTGAATGGCCCACTCTTATCCCGATGGTAACACTCCCTTTCCCAATTCACATTGAACTCTTGGTGATGGCCTCAATGCAGACAGATCATTAGAGTCCTCAGCCTCTCTGAACCTTGTCATTTCCGTCTCCATGGCAGCAGCCACCATCAATCACATTGATGGTGACATTACTTTTATAATCTTGCCCTCAGAGAGATCAAAGTGTGGCCTCTTTTTAGGAGAGATCAAAGTGTGGAAGCCAGGGGAATATTGTCTGTCAGACAGAAACCATCCTGTCCCCAGCCAGGTTAAAGTCTCCTTCTCTAACCCGCTGAGCTGAGGCCCAGCTCCCTCTCCGCACTCTCTTACCTCAGTACCGGAGGGGATGCCCTCCACAGCGCGGCCACCACAGCCCGACTCACTCCTCGGTACATCGCCGCCAACACAGTCGCAGCCACCCGCACACTCACTCAGCAAGGTCACCGGCTGCTCACCCACTACCGTAATACAGGCAATCCGGGTAACAGATACCGTAATACACCCAGTGTGAGGAACCTCTGCCATAATACACCCAGTCTGAGGAACCTCTGCCGTAATACACCCAGTGTGAGGAATCTCTGCCGTAATACACCAAGTGTGAGGAACCTCTGCCGTAATACACCCAGTGTGAGGAACCTCTGCCGTAATATACCCAGTATGGGTAACCTATACCGTAATACACCCAGTATGGGTAACCTATACCGTAATACACCCAGCATGGGTAACCTATACCGTAATACACCCAGCATGGGTAACCTATACCGTAATACACCCAGCATGGGTAACCTATACCATAATACACCCAGTGTGAGGAACCTCTGCCGTAATACACCCAGTATGGGTAACCCATACCATAATACACCCAGCGTGAGGAACCTCTGCCATAATACACCCAGTACGGGCAACCTATACCATAATACACCCAGTGTGAGGAACCTCTGCCGTAATACACCCAGTGTGAGGAACCTCTGCCGTAATACACCCAGTATGGGTAACCCATACCATAATACACCCAGCGTGAGGAACCTCTGCCATAATACACCCAGTACGGGCAACCTATACCATAATACACCCAGTGTGAGGAACCTCTGCCATAATACACCCAGTGTGAGGAACCTCTGCCGTAATACACTGATAGAAGTCTGGTTATCTGTTCTCCAACAGTGCACAGACACAGAAATCAAGTTACAGAATACTAATTAGAATGCAAATCTCTACAGCCAGCCAGGTCTTAAAAGGTGCAGATAATGTGGGTGGAGGGAACATTAAACACAGGTTAAAGAGATGTGTATGGTTATCTGTTCTCCTGATGTGGAGATGCCGGCGTTGGACTGGGGTAAACACAGTAAGAAGTTTAACAACACCAGGTTAAAGTCCAACAGGTTTATTTGGTAGCAAAAGCCACACCTGTCGATGGTAGTCATGATGTGGAGATGCCGGCGTTGGACTGGGGTAAACACAGTAAGAAGTTTAACAACACCAGGTTAAAGTCCAACAGGTTTATTTGGTAGCAAAAGCCACAGGTGTGGCTTTTGCTACCAAATAAACCTGTTGGACTTTAACCTGGTGTTAAACTTCTTACTGTATCTGTTCTCCAACAGTGCACTGATATCACATACACTGATACCACAATTCACCAAGGGCAAGGAACCTGTACAGTAATACACCCAGTACGAGCAAGCTCTGCCGTAATACACCGACACCATCATACACCCTGTGTGAGGAACCTCTACCGTAAGACACCCAGTGTGAGTAACCTCTGCTGTAATACACCAATACCATAATACCATAAGTAAGAAGTCTCACAACACCAGGTTAAAGTCCAACAGGTTTATTTGGTAGCATGAGCTTTCGGAGTGCTGCCCCTTCATCAGGGGAGTGGAGAATTGGGTTCAGAAACAGAGCATATATAGATACAAACTCGATTACAAGATAATGGTTGGAATGCGAGTCTTAACAGGTAATCAAGTCTTTACAGGTACAGACAATGTGAATGGAGAGAGGGTTAAGCACAGGTTAAAGAGGTGTGAATTGTCTCAAGCCAATTCAAGGTCCCCATAAGAGAGACAAACAAGATCAAAGCTGACAAGATAAGGCATTTCACCTCACCTTGGGCTTGATCTGACGTTTGATCCTAGCCAAAGGCTGAGAAGGGACGTACCATTATACACCCAGTCAAGTTACCCAGGACAATAATACATCTAATCTATGCCCAGAGACCAAAAAATACTCAGTCTGGCTACCCTTACCATGATAAACTCAGTCTGGGTATCATTATCGTAGTGCACCCAGTTTGGGTGGCCAGCATTCTAGTGTTTAAAGACCCACTACTGTAACACACGCAATCTGGATACACTTAGCAAGTATCAGTCCAAGTGCATGAGGACCATAATACACCCAGTCTGGTTACCATTACCATAATGCACCCTGTCTGCGTGCCCAGCACCACAATACACCAAGTTCAAAGACCCACTACCATAATATATCCAGTCAGGATATACTTATCCTAATCCAGCCAGTCCGGGTATTCAGTACAGTCATATGTCCAGTCCAAATATCCCATATAGTTATACACCTATTCTGGGTACCCATGCCTTAATACTCCCAGAATAAGTACCTAGTACTGTGACACACCAGCCTGGGTACACAGCACATATCATGACCAGTCTGTGTACCCTTACCAGGATGCACCCTGCCTGAGTATCATAATATAGCCAGTTCAGGTACCCTTACCTTAATACACCAGTCTGGATAAACTGATACACTCAGTCATAATACACTCAGTCTGGGTATCTTTACCATAATACACCAAGTCCAATTGCTTATATATCGAAATACACCTTGTCCAAGTGCCCATTCACCATTATACACCCAGGGTAGATGTCCTCACCATGATGAACCCAGTGCAGGTACCTCAGTCCTTACCATGATGAACCCAGTGCAGGTACCCCAGTGAATGAAAGCTGCCATTGTTCCAGAGGACCATATGCTGCACTCCCTTTGAGAGAGAGCTGACTGGTGATGATCACCACACCACAGGTGGGGGGCAAGGTTGAGAAGGCAAGGCCTTCATGGATAATCTCAGCCGATACAGGAATTGAACCCCTGCTGTTGGCGTTGCTTCACATCACAAACCAGCCATCCAGCCAACTGAGCCTCAGTACCGTAATACACTCAGCCAAGGTGCCCGACAAGGCCTCTAACTGAACACACTCCTGATTCCGCTCTCTTTATTTCTCTGTGGCTCTCTCTGGTCCAGTTAGCTCTTTCTTTCACTCTATTTTTCAGAAAAAACGCTGCAAACTGTTCCGAAGGTGTCTGGTGACATAGTTTTCAAAAAGCTGCACATTTCACAACAACTAAAGAGAAATATTTGTCCCCACAGGAGAAACAAGAGCAGAAAGCCACGAGCTCCAGATGGATGTACCATACACATTTGTCCACCTCTCTGAATTATAAATGTAGTTGCGAACAATGGATTTTCAAACTGGAGAAAGATGTAGAACATAGAACATAGAAAGCCACAGCACAAACAGGCCCTTCGGCCCACAAGTTGCGCCGATCACATTCCCACCTCTAGGCCTATCTATAGCCCTCAATCCCATTAAATCCCATGTACTCATCCAGAAGTCTCTTAAAAGACCCCAACGAGTTTGCCTCCACCACCACCGACGTCAGCCGATTCCACTCACCCACCACCCTCTGAGTGAAAAACTTACCCCTGACATCTCCTCTGTACCTACCCCCCAGCACCTTAAACCTGTGTCCTCTCGTAGCAACCATTTCAGCCCTTGGAAATAGCCTCTGAGAGTCTACCCTATCCAGACCTCTCAACATCTTGTAAACCTCTATCAGGTCATCTCTCATCCTTCGTCTCTCCAGGGAGAAGAGACCAAGCTCCCTCAACCTATCCTCATAAGGCATGCCCCCCAATCCAGGCAACATCCTTGTAAATCTCCTCTGCACCCTTTCAATGGCTTCAACATCTTTCCTGTAATGAGGTGACCAGAACTGCGCGCAGTACTCCAAGTGGGGTCTAACCAGGGTCCTATAAAGCTGCAGCATTATCTCCCGACTCCTAAACTCAATCCCTCGATTAATGAAGGCCAGTACGCCGTACGCCTTCTTGACCGCATCCTCCACCTGCGAGGCCGATTTAAGAGTCCTATGGACCCGGACCCCAAGGTCCTTCTGATCCTCTACACTGCTAAGAATGGTACCCTTCATATTATACTGCTGCTTCATCCCATTGGATCTGCCAAAATGGATCACCACACACTTATCCGGGTTGAAGTCCATCTGCCACTTCTCCGCCCAGTCTTGCATTCTATCTATGTCTCGCTGCAACTTCTGACATCCCTCCAAACTATCCACAACACCACCTACCTTGGTGTCGTCAGCAAACTTACCAACCCATCCCTCCACTTCCTCATCCAGGTCATTTATGAAAATGACAAACAGCAAGGGTCCCAGAACAGATCCCTGGGGCACTCCACTGGTCACTGACCTCCATGCAGAGAAAGACCCCTCCACAGCCACTCTCTGCCTTCTGCAGGCAAGCCAGTTCTGGATCCACAAGGCAACAGCCCCTTGGATCCCATGCCCTCTCACTTTCTCAAGAAGACCTTGCATGGGGGACCTTATGTATGACAGGGTTCCCCAGGCTTCAGTATTAGTTCCATTGCTTTTCATGATATATATTAATGACTTAGTGTATTCGGCAATGAGTCAAAATTTGCAGATGACACAAAACTTGGAGGTATTGTGAACTGAGGAGGATAATAATTGACATCTAGCAGACATAAGGTAGGCGGGTGGGATGAGTGGACACATGGTAGATGAAATCTAACAGAGAGAAATTAGAAGGGATACATTTTGGTAGGAAGAACAAGGGGGGGAAATGTAAACTAAAGGGTACAATTCAAAAGAAGGTGTAGGATTACAGTATGGCATCATGGACTCCTGGCAAAATTGAAATCAATGGGAAACAGGGGAAACCCTCCGCTGATTGTTGTCATTCCTCACGCAAAAAAGGATGGTTTTGGTTGTTGGAAGCCAAACATCTTGTCCCCAGGACATTGCCTCTGGAGTTCCTCAAAGTAGTGCCCTAGGCCTATTCATCTTCAGGGTATCTTGTTAATGACCTTCTATCCAATATAAGGTCAGAAGTGGGAATGTTCGCTGATGAGTGCATAGTTCAAGTTCATTGAAATTCCTCAGTTTGTATCCACGTGCAGCAAGACTGAACAACATTTAAGTTTGGGCTGAAAAGTGGCAAGTAGCATTTGCCCCACACAAATGTCAGGCATTGACCATCTCCAGCAAGCGGAAATGTAACTATTTCCCTTTGACATTCGATAGCATTATCTTCACTGAATCTCTTACTATCAATATCCTTGGGTTACCTTTGATGAGCAACTTAAGCCCTAGAAATACTATGGCCATAACAGATCAGAGACTGGGAATTCTGTGGTGAGTAACTCACTCCTGACTCCCTAAAGCCTGCCCAACATATACAAGGCACAAGTCAAGAAGGTGAATACTAACTCACTGTCACAAGTAGAATACTTTCTACTTGTGTCAGTGAGTGCTGTTCCAATAACACTGAAGAGGTTTCACACAACCCAGGACAAAGCAATCCATTTGATTGGCACCTCATCCACCACCTTAAACAATTATTTGCTCCACTACCGATGCATAATGGCAGCATTGCAAGATGCATTGCAGCAGCGCACAAAGCCTCTTTTGACAGCACCTTCCAAACCCACAACCTCTGACGCCTAGAAGGAAACGGGCACATGGAATCTTGCAAGTTTGCCTCCAAGACATGAACCAGTTTGGCGTGGAACTGTATCCTCGTACCTCTATTGTTACTGGGTCAAAATCTTGGAATCCCTTCCTAACAGCCTTGTGTGCACTTATATCACAGAATTGTGCATTAATTGTTGAAAGTGGTGGGACACGTTGAGAAAGTTAGCAAGGTATACAGGATTCTGGGCTTAGAAATACATGATGTGGAGATGCTGGCGTTGGACTGGGTTAAACACAGTAAGAAGTCTAACAACACCAGGTTAAAGTCCAACAGGTTTATTTGGTCGCAGAAGCCACTAGCTTTCGGAACGCTGTTCCTTCGTCAGGTGGGTGGGAGTTCTGATCACAAACAGGGCACAAAGACACAAACTCAATTTACATGAATGATGATTGGAATGTGAGTCTTTACAGCTAATCAAATCTTAAAGGTACAGAACTCCCACCCACCTGACGAAGGAACAGCGTTCCGAAAGCTAGTGGCTTTTGTGACCAAATAAACCTGTTGGATTTTAACTTGGTGTTGTTAGACTTCTTACTTAGAAATACAGGCATAGGATACAAAAGCAAGGAAATTCTGATTACTCTTTTTAAAATATGGGTTTGGTCTTATCTGAAGTATTGCATCCAATTCATCCATTGAAGATGATACCAATTGACCACAATAGTACATAGATAGAACAACAGAATGGGCAGACAGCGGACAGGAGGAATTTAGTACAAAGAAATGCAAAGTCATGCATTTTGACAGAGGAGACGGGAGAATAAATGGTATAGTTCTAAAGAGTATGCAGGGTCAAAGGTGTGGAGATGCTGGCGTTGGACTGGGGTGGGCACAGTAAGAAGTCTCACAATACCAGGTTAAAGTCCAACAGGTTTATTTGGAATCATGAGCTTTCAGAATGCTGCCCCTTCATCAGGTGAGTATTCACTCACCTGATGAAGGAGCAGAACTCAGAAAGCTCTTGATTCCAAATAAACCTGTTGGACTTTAACTTGTTATTGTGAGACTTCTTGCAGGGTCAAAGAGACCAGGGGGTTCCTGTGCATAGATTTTTTTTAAGTGGCAGGACATAATGAGAGAATAAACAGCAAAGCATATTCGATTTTGGGCTTCATAAATAGGGATATTGACTACAAAAGCAGGGAAGTTGTGCTGAACCTTAAGCTCTGGTTTGGCCACAACTAGAATATTGTGTTTAGCTCTGGTCACCTCACTTTATGAAGGATGTGAGAGTCCTTAAGAGGGAGTAGAAGAGATTCACCAGAATGGTTCCAGGGATGATGGATTTTGGCTACTGTTATGTTGTCGGTGTTATGGCATCATCAAGAGATTTCAGACTTTGTTAGGAACAAAGGGTACTTATTGATAAGAGAAATTTAGATACAGGAGGGTTGTAGATCTAAGCTGCCCTAGAGCAGAACTCCAGTCTTCACATGCTTACTACATGGCTGCTAGAAGATTCTGACTGAGGACTCCACACTCTGGGGTTATCACTCACTTTCAGTTTCCATTGGTCCCTCAAGTCAGGTAACTCACCTCTGCTGTACTGTCTTGAAGAGACAGGTACCACATACACAACTCCCCCTCCCCCTTTAGCTTTCTTATACAATCTTCATAATCGATTTACTCAACCCACATTCTAAATGAACATCATACACACAAGTTAAATATTTGTAATCCGATGTAGCCATTGTTCAATGATGGATCTTGAGGCTTGCATTTAACATAACACTTCTTCTGGAAAGCTTCAACAATGCACAGTTTCAAATATAGACTTTCATTTTTCTACATAGACTTGCTAATTTCCGCGTTCCGTCCTTAGATGTGTGCTGACCATGGACTACATTCTTTACTCTGTGGATGGTGTCACTCTCCAATCTACTGTTGATCCTTTTCTCTGTCAAGCAACTTACTCTACCAATGCATGGAGGTACTGTCATTGCAATACAACATGGTCTTACATCTTGACAGTTCCTGCACAATCTCAGACTGTCACTTGTGAAGGAAATGGTCATGGTAGTCTATTTCTGGTACTTAGGTCATGTGATAAAGTTTCTCCTCTTCCTAGGTTTTCTATTCGGCATCTTTTCCATTGACCATGTTATCATATTAGTTCTTGTGCATTTCTATTAGTGTGACCAATTCAACAATCTTGCTCTGGCGTGCAATCTCAGGTTCCTTCTCTGCCCGAATTTGTTGCTTTGTGTAGTTCTCTCCGGCACAACTCCTTCAACAGGGTGGCTTCATTTTCCAATCTCTTTATTTTGTCTTCTGCATCGACCAATCTTCTGCTTGGACATGAGCAGTTCTTTAGTCCATGTATCTGCTTTTGCAATCTGTTCAGTTTATCCGTTTCTGAGTTCCTATCAGGTGAATCCATCATTCTCTTCGAACAACTAACTTGTTCAACAGTTGTGTTCTCACTTTAGGTTTGTCCATTGCTGTGTTCTCCACAGCACCCTCAAATATTGGACAGTTTCTGCTTCTCTGCAGAATGCCAATTTCTCCAGCTCATTTTTGTGTATTCCACATGGCTGGTAGTTTGATCATTCAATAGGATCTTTAAAGGATTACCAACAGGGTTCTGGCGAATGATAGCTCTGTTCTAATTTCTGCTTCAGTACAGTGACTCTTGCAGTACACGATACAAGATGTTCTACCTAGGTGGCATGAATCAAATCCTTGATGTGTTTCGCTGAGATGAGCAGTCCTCTTGACCAACACAAAACTGATATCACCATTACGTGGAATTTCCTTGGCTCTTTGTTTTAGACTGTTGACTTACATTTTGCTGTCACAAGACTTCTACTTCGATTTCTACAGTTTTCTCATTTTTCCTGGCTGGCTGGAGAGTCCGTTCTTTTTGTTAGTTTTACTCTGTTGGAGCTGTCCATTTCAGGACCATTATCTCCTTTTAACTCTAACTTATTTTATTTTTTTTAGCAACAAATGATTTTTTATCTCATCAAAACTTTGAGACTTCACTGCCTGTAATCCCTCAGTGCAGAGGCTGTGACCTGGACACTCTGCAGATTCTGTTCAAATTGGGAGATCAAATCTCAGCTTTTCACTTTTATGCACTTTTGGAACAAGGTTTGCAGTTCCCTGAGGCTTTTCTCTCTTTACTTCTGAACTTGTTCAACTGTAGCCAATATCTTCTTTAAAAAATCTTCTTTCTTCTTCGTGAACCTGGCACTTCATGGGGGAGGACACCCCCCTTCCGATAGCCGCGAAGGTCATGCCAGCCCTGAAACTTTTCTCTACCGGACGATTCCAGGGCTCAAGTGGGGAACTTGTGTGGCACTCTCGTTAGCCCACAAGTCATTAGCCCACAAGTCATTAGCTCAAAAGTGCATCCAGGTGTTCACGGATGCTATGTATGCCCCGGCTTCCCACTACATCCATTTTGACTGGGCCAGGCCCAACAAGATGCCTGGGCTGCAGGCTTTGCTGCCATCGCCAGTATGCCTCAGGTGCAGGGCTCTATGGACAGCATTGCACGTCGCTTTGCGGAACATGGGGGCATCAGGGAATGCCCTTCATCTTACGCAAGAGGTTCCACTTCCTGAATGTCCAAGTTGTGAGCGACCACCAGCTAAACATCATGCACGTGTGTTAAAAGTTAAAATTTATTTATTAGTCACAAGTAAGGCTTACATTAGCACTGCAAAATAAGTTATTGTGAAATTCTCCTGGTGCCTGTAGTGTGTGTGTACGCTATCTGGGATGTTCACATCAATCCAATTAGGAGGCATGGTATCTGGCAACTCCAACCCGCACACATGCCCCCTCCCCCCCCACAAAGTCTTCAGCGTCCTCCCCTACACAAAGTCTTCAGCACTCGCCCCCACTTCCAGAACCCTCAATCTACCTTTCCAGATCCCTTGTTCATACACGCCCTGACCTGGTGCACCCACTTCCCCCCCTCTGAGACTGTAATTGATATCACACCAGGGTAATGGGCCTGGGTTGGCCATGCCAACAAGCCAGCAAATGCCAGCAGGAGGATAATGACAATATGCTGTGAGGCATGCTGTGAAGCTGCTCTGGTGTTGTCAAAGTCTGACTCCTGCCTGTCTTCAGACTGCACGCAGACACCCTGCCCGTGTCTGAGTGAGGGTCGGGGCACCTTGTTTGGCCCAATGCTCCGCGGGTGGGGGGTGTGGGTCAAAGACAGAGCGTTGCAGCTTTGAGGTGCAATATTCTTTATTGCTGCTTATTTACAGCTCCAATTACCCTACCCCTAACTATGGTGTGTTCCCTCACCCGTGCCCTCTTGGTGCCTCTACATGTTTGTGTGGTCTGGCGCTACTTCTAGGTGACCCCTCAGGATGCACATTGGACGTGGAGATGGTCTGCTGTGTTCCACACCCCATGGCTTTTGATGCCCTTGGTGGATGTACACTGGAGGGCTGGGATCTGGGGAACCCCAGTCGACTTTCAGTTGTTATGGATGAAGCCGTGCCCATGAGATGCACTGGTATCAGGAAGGGAGGATTCAGAAAGGCTGGAGACTGCCAGAGCCTCCTGGGTGGGAGGCTCTGGGATGGCCTCCAGCACTTCTTCCTCCCTCAGGGTGCCCATAGGCTCCTGAGATACTCCAACGGACAGAGGGACAGCTGAAGTGAGCTCCAGAAGCCTCTGCGTCGCATGGCACTGCCAGTTTTGGAGGCCCAACATTGTCCGTACCATGGTATTTGAGCCCTCAATGATCGCCCTCTGAGTCTGGACCAAGATCTGGAGCCCCTCTGCAATTGGCAGCTGTGTCTGGAGCATGTTCCAAGGCTCTCAGCTATGGTCCTCAGAGACTCAGCCATGCCTTAGACCCTGTTACCCATGGCTACTTATTCCTGCCCGAGGCTTTCCACTGTGGTCGCAGTGTTGGCCTGGGTGCCACGCAATGCCAGCACCATCTCCTGTGCCTGAAGCCTGTGAGATTCCTCCAAGTGGCCTTATAGTTGCTGGAATGTTGCTGACACTCCTTCCTGCAGTTCCCTGGCTCTGCCTCTGCATCTCCAGTATCTTTGGGAGAACTTTGGGACAGGTGGCATATGTCGACACTGTGCCTGAAGAGGAAGGGGTTGTGATGAGGAGTGCCAGGGGTATTTGAAGACAATGCTGGGGGGGTTGGTGCTGGAAGGCCACGGGTGTCAGGGAATGGATTGATGTGAACATTCCAGATGTGATGGATGGGAGCGATGCCAGGATGTGACAGATGGGCACTCACTTGCAGCTTGTATGAGGTCATCCATTTTCTTACAGCATTGGGCGGCAATCCTACTGGCACTGACTGCCACAGCCACTGTATCCCAGGCTGCATTGGCTTCCTTGCTCCTGGGTCATCTACGCGCCTGGGAGTACGGGGTGGCCTGCCTCTCCTCCACTGCATCCATAAGTCTTTTCAGGTCTGCCTCCATGAAACGTGGCAGTGCTCTCTGCGCTGCCATCCTCTTAGCGTGACTGGCTGTGGGTGCAGAGGGAGCGCTTAAATGTAGCTCCCCCTTGTTAACAGTGCACAGCTGCAAGCCAGTTTGGGTGAATGACATGCCTGTGGATTGTGTGTTTGACGTGGGGGTTCATCTAGCGCACCAAGTGTGGGATGATTGCAGTCCAGTCCGCGCCATACAGACTTGCATGGATCGCTGTGGTTTTCCCCTCATTATGACAGTCAGTCATTTTTTGGGAAACTTCTGCCTATTGTGTAAGATGACTGATGTCCTTTTACAGCCTCTCAGTTATTTGTCACAAGGTTATTTTCAGTTCAAAGGATTACATCAGATGTCCAAAATATGGGGTTAGGATTAGCAAATACAGTTCTTATTGTGTTAAACCTCTTCAAATGTAAATCTCTATATGAATTTAGAGCACCTCCTTGTATGCTTTTGCTTTGATTTGATTCATTATTGTCACATATATTAGCATACAGTGAAAAGTATTGTTTCTTGCGTGCTATACGGAGAAAGCATACTGTTCATAGAGAAGGAAAGGAGAGAGTGCAGAGTGTAGTGTTAGAATCATAGCAAGGATGTAGAGAAAGATCAACTTAATGCAAGATAAGTTCATTCAAAAGTCTGTTGGCAGCAGGGAAGAAGCTGTTCTTGAGTTGGTTGGTACGTGTCCTAAGACATCTATCATTTTCCTGATGGAAGAAGTGGAAGAGAGTATGTCCGGGGTGCATGGGATCCTTAATTATGGTGGCTGCTTTTCTGAGGCAGCGGGAAGTGTAGACAGAGTCAATGGGTGGGAGGCTGGTTTGACTGACGGACTGGGCTTCGTTCACGACCCTTTGTAGTTTCTTGTAGTCTTAGGCAGAGCAGGAGCCATACCAAGCTGTGAGACAACCAGAAAGAATGCTTTCTATGGTGCATCTGTAAAAGTTGGTGAGAGTTGTCGCTGACATGCCAAATTTCCTTAGTCTTCTGTGAAAGTAGAGGCGTTGGTGGGCTTTCTTAACTATAGTGTCGGCATGGAGGGACCAGGACAGGTTCTTGGTGATCTGGACAACTGAAAACTTGAAGCTCTCAACCATTTCGTCCCCATTGATGTAGACAGGGGCATGTTCTCCACTACGCTTCCTGAAGTCGATGACGATCTCCTTCATTTTGTTGACATTGAGGGAGAGATTATTGCTGTCGCGCCAGTTCACCAGATTTTCTATCTCTTTCCTGTACTCTGTCTCATCATTGTTTGAGATCCAACCCACAACGGTGGTGTCATCAGCAGATTTGAAAGTTGAATTGGAGGGGAATTTGGCCACACAGTCATAGGTGTATAGTAAGGGGCTGAGGACACAGCCTTGTGGGGCACCGGTGTTGAGGATGATTGTGGAGGAGGTGTTGTTGCCTATCCTTACTGATTGCGTTTTGTGTGTTAGGAGGTTCAGGATCCAATCGCAAAGAACAAAGAACAATACAGCACAGGAACAGGCCCTTCGGCCCTCCAAGCCCGCGCCGCTCCCTGGTCCAAACTAGACCATTCTTTTGTACCCCTCCATTCTCACTCCGTTCATGTGGCTATCTAGATAAGTCTTAAACGTTCCCAGTGTGTCCGCCTCCACCACCTTGCCCGGCAGCGCATTCCAGGCCCCCACCACCCTCGGTGTAAAATACGTCCTTCTGATATCCGTGTTAAACCTCCCCCGCCTCACCTTGAACCTATGACCCCTCGTGAATGTCACCACCGATCTGGGAAAAAGCTTCCCACCGTTTACCCTATCTATGCCTTTCATAATTTTATACACCTCTATTAGGTCACCCCTCATCCTCCGCAGAAGGAGGTGCCGAGGTCCAGGCCATGGAGCTTGGAGATGAGTTTCATAGAAACAATGGTGTTGAAGGCTGAGCTGTAGTCAATAAATAAGAGTCTGACATAGGTGTCTTTGTTATTTAGGTGTTCCAGGGTTGAGTGCAGGGTCAGGGAGATGGCATCTGCCGTGGGCCTGTTGCGGCAGTCAGTGAACTGTACTGGATCCAGGCAATCTGGGAGGCCAGAATGATTTGTGCCATGGCTAACCTTTCGAAGCACTTCATAATGATGGATGTCAGAGCCATCGGACAATAGTCATTAAGGCACGCTGCTTGGCTTTTCTTTGGCACCGGGACGATGGTCATCTTCTTGAAGCAGATAGGGACCTCAGAGTGTTGTAAAGAGAGGTTGAAGTTATCTGTGAATACCTCCGCCAGCTGATCCATGCAGGATCTGAGTGTTCGTCCGCGTACCCTATCCAGGCCAGTCACTTTCCATGGGTTGTCACTGCAGGGCCGAGCCAAGGTGGCCATCACAGGCCCAGGTTTTATGCAGCCCCTTGCCGCTGTTTACTCTGGCAGCTTGTCTCTCTTCCATGAGTCATTTATGTACCTGGCTGGTCCTGGAAAGAGAACCCATGGTGGGTGCCAGTGATTTGAGGTCTTTCACAACCAGTGGGCACTTAAGAGTGTTGTTTAATTTGATCAGCTTCCTTCAATTTTATGATTTTACTTTCTACTAGTTGAGCTTCTTCAAAGGGACACTGTTATATGACACTGGGGCAACTTACTGTCTCATTATCATTGGAATTTAGAAAAGTCAATAGTATATTTGTGTAAAATATCACAGTCCATAAATGGCTGGTATAAACCTTAAGCCGGTGTCACACTGTAGGGTGTCTGTAGGACAAACAGACTTATCAGGTTGCTGAGAAAAGCAACATGCGATAGAAACTTGTAGTTTTGCACTCATCAGGATTGATTGGCAAGAATAATAAATCTCAATGAGAATAGCAATTTATACTGTATGAGAAGAGGGTACTGATTATTTGGCAAGTATTGGTAGAGGTGTTGGCATGGAGAATACATCAGGGATCAACAGTTAACTGCCAAGCTTTTGTTTAAGTTCAAATCAGGCAATTCAACTCGGATTGGACAAGACATTGCCATGGGGAATGAGCCAGGGAATGTCCGTCTCCCAAGGTTTTTGTTTAGTTGAAAAATATGTAATGCATGGACATGTTCTCCCTGTTTGCAAAGGACAGGGTCCTGTGTGTGTCTACATATAATTCCTAGCATGTTTAAGTAAGCCACACTGCGAGCCTAACTGATCATTTTAAATTGGTTGTTTGTGTAATTCTTAGCACAATCCGAATCGATTAGTAAAGTTTATTTATTTATTAGTCACAAATTAGACTTACATTAACACTGCAATGAAGTTACTGTGAAATTCCCCTAGTCACCACACTATGGCACCTGTTCGGGTCAATGCACCTAACCATCACGTCTTTCAGACTGTGGGAGGAAACCAGAGCACCCGGAGGAAACCCATGCAGACACATGGAGAACGTGCAAACTCCACACGGACAGTGACCCAAGCCGGGAGTCGAACCCATGTCCCTGGCACTGTGAGGCAGCAGTGCTAACCACTGTGCCACCGTGCCGCCCCCAGCGCATTCTCATGACCAGTCAGTCGACAGGAAACAAATGCTGGCCTTGCCCTGCCAGTGACACCCACGTCGAATGAACGAATAAAGAATAGGCAAGGTTTCCGATGATGTCAGTGTTTTTGAAACAGCTAGTCAGCCTTTGTTAGTTCCTTAGGAGAGTTTGCAGGTTTATGGGAAGGGCTTTAAGTCTGGAGATGCTGCTTTAAAAAATAAATGCAGAACCATGGGGAAAACATTTTGGTTATTTTATGTAGACCGTTTGAGCTAGGGCACTCAAAGTAAAAGTAAAGTTTATTTGTCACAAGTTGTCTTAAATAAAAACATAAGAACATAAGAACATAAGAATTAGGAGCAGGAGTAGGCCATCTGGCCCCTCGAGCCTGTTCCGCCATTCAATAAGATCATGGCTGATCTTTTTGTGGACTCAGCTCCACTTACCTGCCCGCTCACAATAACCCTTAATTCCTTTACTGTTCAAAAATTTATCTATCCTTGCCTTAAAACCATTCAATGAGGTAGCTTCAACTGCTTCACTGGGCAGGGAATTCCACAGATTCACAATCCTTTGTGTGAAGAAGTTCCTCCTCAACTCAGTCCTAAATCTGCTTCCCCTTATTTTGAGGCTATGCCCCCTAGTTCTAGTTTCACCTGCCAGTGGAAACAACTTCCCCGCTTCTATCTTATCTAATCCCCTCATAATCTTATATGTTTCTATAAGATCTCCCCTCATTCTTCTGAATTCCAATGAGTATAGCCCCAGTCTACTCCATCTCTCCTCATAAGCCAACCCTCTCAACTCCAGAATCAACCTAGTGAATCTCCTCTGCACTCCCTCCAGTGCCAGTATATCTTTTCTCAAGTAAGGAGACCAAAACTGTGCACAGTACTCTAGGTGTGGCCTCACCAGCACCTTATACAGCTGCAACATAATCTCGCTGTTTTCAAACTCCATCCCTCTAGCAATGAAGGACAAAATTCTATTTGCCTTCTTAATTACCTGCTGCACCTGCAAACCAACTCCTTGAGATTCCTGCACAAGGACACCCAGGTCCCTTTGCACAGCAGCATGCTGCAATTTTTTACCATTTAAATAATAGTTCATTTTGCTGTTATTCCTAACAAAATGGATGACCTCAGATTTACCAACATTGTACTCCATCTGCCAGACCCTCGCCCACTCAGATTATCTATATCCCTTTGCAGATTTTCAACGTCCTCTGCACATTTTGCTCTTCCACCCATCTTAGTGTCATCTGCAAATTTTGACATGCTACATTTGGTCCCCAACTCCAAATCATCTATGTAAATCGTAAACAATTGCGGTCCCAACACTGATCCCTGAGGCACACCACTCGTCACTGATCGCCAACCAGAAAAACACCCATTTACCCCCACTCTTTGCTTTATGTTCGTTAACCAATCCTCTATCCATGCTAATACATTACCCGTAACACCGTGCACCTTTATCTTATGTAGCAGTCTTTGGTGCGGCACCTTGTCAAATGCCTTCTGGAAATCCAGATACACCACATTCACAGGTTCCCCATTGTCCACTGCGCATGTAATGTTCTCAAAGAATTCCATCAAATTAATCAAACATGACCTTCCCTTCATGAACCCATGCTGCGTCTTACCAATGGGACAATTTATATCCAGATGTCTCGCTATTTCTTCCTTGATGATAGATTCAAGCATTTTCCCTACTACAGAAGTTAAGCTAACTGGCCTATAGTTACCTGCCTTTTGTCTACCTCCTTTTTTAAACAGTGGCGTCACATTTGCTGTTTTCCAATCTGAGGGAACCACCCCAGAGTCCAGTGAATTTTGGTAAATTACCACTAGTGCATTTTCTATTTCTCCTGCCATCTCTTTTAGTACCCTGGGATGCATTCCATCAGGACCAGGAGACTTGTCTACCTTTAGCCCCATTAACTTGCTCAACACTACCTCTTTCGTGTTAATGATAGTTTCTAGGTTCTCACCTGCCATTGCCTTCCTGTCATCAACCTTTGGCATGTTATTTGTGTCTTCCACTGTGAAGGCCGACACAAAATACCTGTTCAATGCCTCAGCCATTTTCTCATTTCCAGTTATTACATCCCCCTTCTCGTCCTCTAAAGGACCAATATTTACTTTCGCCACTCTTTTTCGTTTTATATATTTGTAGAAACCTTTGCTATCTGTTTTTGTATTCTGAGCTAGTTTACTCTCATAATCCATCTTACCTTTCTTTTTAGCTTTTTTCGTGGCTTTCTGCTGCCCTGTAAAGATTTCCCAATCCTCTAGGCTCCCACTAATCTTTGCCACTTTGTATGCATTTTCTTTCAATTTGATACCCTTCTTTATCAAGGGGCTACTATTTAAATATTCAATCAACAGGATCCTGAATTCCTAGCGGTTGATGTTGATTTGGCTAATTTCCTGTTTACCCATAAATGTCAGTACTGTAATCGGAATAACAAAAATAAATTTAATAACAAATATAATTAACAGACATACAACAGGTAAAGCATCCCAAACCGAAGATCTTCCCGCCAAACAGTTTCAACCCTAAAAATAAATGTTCAAAACATCACCAAGAGCTCTGATCTATAACTGTTGGGGCCCATCCGTTGGTGCACTCATGGGGAACCTTGTCCTCAGTAACACACTTGTAGATACTGTTCCAGTTGGATTGTATAGTCCCCACCAGTTACTCACGACACACACACACACAGTCCAGAAGAGACACACGTGTGGAAGATGATGCCGCAGGAGGCAGAGGTGCCTCGAGCTATCCGTGCAGCAACGCAGGTCCAGTGCGCTGAAGGCTGTCCTCCTCGGCAGGAATGAAAAGAACAGGCAGGAGAACGCCTGGCTGCCTCTCACTCCAAACCGAATTCTCACTGCCTGGGAAAAGCTCCTCTTCAAAACGTGGCTCTCTCTCTCTCTCTGCACACTCCCTGCCTTACTCTGCAGCTGCTTCACTTCCTGGCGCCTTTTTTTCTTCCCGCCCCCCAGAGCAATCCAATTGGCCCAGCCCACATCACTCAACAAACAGCATCCTGTTCAGCAAACAGGACACTGAAACCCACAAGGGACAAAGAACACTTGTAAATGTCTTCCCCACAAATCCCCATTTTTCTCAGTCCCTTACATATACTTTTGCTGAGCACTGTAAAAGATCGCTTTGAAGGTCCTCCACTGTTCCTCAATAATCCCACCATAAAGTTTTTGCTCCCAGTCTACCTTAGCCAACTCCCCCCTCATCCCTTTAAAGTCTTCTTTGTTTAAGCACAAGACACTGGTATTGGAATTTACCTTCTCATGCTCCATCTGTATTTTAAATTCAACCATACTGTGATCGCTTCTTCCAAGGGGATCCCTAACTGCAAGATCATTAATTATTCCCGTCTCATTACACAGGACCAGATCTAGGATAGCTGGCTCCCTTGTCGGTTTCACTACATACTGTTCAAGGAAGCTATCGTGGATACATTCTTACATTGACACTGCAACCACGTTACTGTAAAAATCCCCTAGGTCATGTCAGGAAATGTTTCTTCACACTAGTGTGAAGTGTCAATGCCAGCTGTAGCTTAGTTAATAGCACACAACTTTTTGAGTCACAAAGTTCCGGCTTCACATCAACTCCAAGACCTGAGCACAAAAAAAATCAAGACTGACATGCCAGTGCAGCACTGAGGGAGGGCTGCATTGTTGGAGATGCAATTTTTTCTATGAGATATTAAACTGTGGCCCCATTTGGGTGGATGTATAAAAATCCCATGACACCATTTCGAAGAAGAGCAGAGGTGTTCATTTCTATCTTTCTTCAGTTCTGATGAAAGGTCACTCTTATGTATGTTGGGGGCATGCCCCTTTAAGATCAGGTGACCCAGGACACAAGCTCCACCCTGTGTGGAACTTCCAAGCAGTCTTGTGCTGACTGTGCTCGAGTAATGACGTGTGAACAAACAGTTCCAGTTAGTTTACTCCCACTTACCTCGTGGTCTTTTATTAGTCCATATTAGACCGCAAGGAACTACAAAAGATCATGAATGTAGCCCAATCCATCACACAAACCAGCCTCCCATCCATTGATTCTGTCTACACTTCCCACTGCCTTGGCAAAGCAGCCAGCATAATTAAGGACCCCATGCGCCCCGGACATTCTCTCTTCCACCTTCTTCCGTCAGGAAAAAGATACAAAAGTCTGAGGTCACGTACCAACTGAATCAAGAACAGCTTCTTCCCGGCTGCTGTCAGACTTTTGAATGGACTAACCTTGCATTAAGTTGATCTTTCTCTACACCCTAGCTATGACTGTAACACTGCATTCTGCACTCTCTCGTTTCCTTCTCTATGAACGGTATGCTTTGTCTGTGTAGCGCGCAAGAATCAATACTTTTCACTGTATGTTAATACATGTGACAATAATAAATCAAATCAAATCAAACCTCATACATAATAGTAACAGACCCTGAAACAGTAATACCATAATCTCCACAGATGTTGCCTGACCTGCTGAGTATTTTTCAGTTTTAATTGCTGATTTCCAGCATCTGCAGCGTTGTCTTGTGTGTTTGTTACCCCTGGTGTCCTGGCCAATGTTTATCCCCATAATCAACTTCATAAACACAACTTCTCTGGTCATTATCACATTGCTGTTTGTGGGAGCTTGCTGTGTACAAATTGGCTGTGACAATTCCTACATTAGGACAGCAAGTACACTTCAAAAATTATTCCATTAACTGTAAAACGTTTTGAGAAGATCTGAGATATAGAACATAGAACATAGAACAGTACAGCACAGAACAGGCCCTTCGGCCCACGATGTTGTGCCGAGCTTTATCTGAAACCAAGATCAAGCTATCCCACTCCCTATCATCCTGGTGTGCTCCATGTACCTATCCAATAACCACTTAAATGTTCCTAAAGTGTCTGACTCCACTATCACTGCAGGCAAGGAAAGAAATGCAAGTTTTTCTTCCCGAGTATTAGAAATGTGGAACTCTTTCCCCAAAGCTTGGTAAAAGTCAAAGATAGATGGATTGATAGACTTTTGTCAGGAAAGGGTTTTCATTTTTAAGTGTTATGGAACTAAAGTGGGCGGTTGGAGTTAAGATACAAATCAGCCACGATTGATGGAACAGAATGGAGGGGCTGAATGGCCTGCTCCTGTTCCTAACCAAATTGTCTTCACAAACTATAGTAAAAAGCAAATGACTGCTGGAATTTGAAACAAGAACAGAAAATGTTGGAAAATCTCAGCAGGCCTGACAGCACCTGTGGGGAGAGAATAGGCACATTAAGAAGTCTCACAACACCAGGTTAATGTCCAACAGGTTTATTTGGTAGCACAAGCTTTCGGAGTGAGCTTATGCTATCAAATAAACCTGTTGGACTTTAACCTGGCGTTGTGAGACTTCTTACTGTGCTTACCTCAGTCCAACGCCGGCATCTCCACATCAGAGAGAATAGGGCCAAGGTTTCGAGTCTGGATGAAGATGCTATCAGAGATGTTGAGATTTGCCTGGGCTGGTTCGGGGTTTAGTTAGTTATGAAAGAGCAGAAATCTGCCCAGCGCTTTCCAGAGTGTCTGCGGTCTGTGCGTATGTGTGTGTGAGTGCTACTGGTGTAGATGAAATGATACATTAGCCTGTCACTGTACTTTCATCAGATTTGTACACACGCGGAAGTGATCTCATTCTCTGTCCGGACTGCCTGCCTGTTTTTTTGTGTGTGGGAGGGGAATACATGAGTGGATGAGAAAGGGACCAGCGGGGCTACTTTGCGGGGCTGGGCGAGCACACAGCAAACCGCGGCGCTGACAGTGCAGCCGCTGCTGCAGTCGGCTGAGTCAGAGAGGGAGCCGGCCCAGCCCAGCCCAGCCCAGCAAGGGGGCAGAGATGTCCAAGCTTTCTTACGTGCAAATGGCCCTAATGGTGTTGTTTTCATTCCTGTTGACCCTGGGCTTGGGCTTGTGGCTCCCCGAGATCCTGAGTGCCTTTGTTAAGCTGTTTGGCTTTCAGGAAGACACAGTGACTCACAGTATCGTGCTGATGTACCTGGTCTTTGTGCTGTACCTGGCGATGCCCTCCCTGCCTCGCGGCTCGGTCAAGGTAAACCCTTTTAGGTGTCCTTTGATCTTGCTAAAAAAATGTTGCCGGAATCTCTGTGCCGAGGCGGGTGTTTTTGAAAGAAACCTCTTGATGTTTACAGCATTAACTGTTTCTGAAAGTGACATTTTTTTTTTACGAGGTAAACATTCTCTTTAATTTATGCCACTAAGATGTCCATTCTTTTTGCAGTGAATCTCATTGCAAGGGTACAATACAATACATCACCATGTCTAATCTGGCAATGTTAAATTCACTAATTAGTTCAAAGAGCTGGCCAATGGTGTGTCAGATTTCCAATGATGTGCAGTCAAAAAAGTGACATTTTTGGATATCACCAAGTATCCAGTGAGATGTACACATCCAGGATGTAGCATAGCCAGAATAACTTGTGGAGCTTGTTGTTGTTTTAGGGGGGAATTAAATCCATTATAACAGTATCATTTCCAGCCTCACCTCTCTTCATCAAGCTTTCTAATTGCACTTTGAACGACATGATGTTACTTTTCCTGGAAATCTATTGATTACATTTTGTGCGAAGGACCAGTTGAAATCAGTGATCCCTTTGCCCTATTATCTTTGTTTATTCGACCGTTCAGTATTAGGAAGGTAAATACAAACAGGGGAGGACGTTCTTTCCGTCGAAATCCACTTGACCCTTTATATATCCCACCCACACTGTTGTCTTCTTTTAAAGGCAAACAGCCGAGTTTTTCACAGCTCAGTTTTCTGATCACAGAATACTCCAGTGCAAAAGAGGTCCTTGGCCCATCGAGTCTGCACCAACGCGTGAAAGGCCCTGACCTGCCCACTTGCCAACACTTGGCCCATAGCCTTGAATGTTATGGCGTGCCACGTATTCATCCAGGTACTTTTTAAAGGATGTGAGGCATCCCCCATCAATTGAGTAGTAAATAACTTGGTGTCAAAACACGAGACTGAATATGAGAGATTTAAATTGATGCAGAGAATTATGGGAGTTTGGAATCCACTTCCAGAATTAGTGTTTGGGGCAACGTTCCAGGTTTGATGAAGGGGAATGAATGAAAGGGTGGCACGGTGGCACAGTGGTTAGCACTGCTGCCTCACAGCACCAGGGACCCGGGTTTGATTCCCAGCTTGGGTCACTGTCTGTGTGGAGTCTGCACGTTCTCCCCGTGTCTGCATGGGTTTCCTCCGGGTGCTCTGGTTTCCTTCCCACAGTCCAAAGATGTGCAGGTTAGGAGATTGACCATGCTAAATTGCCCCTTAGTGTCAGGAGGATTAGCAGGCTAAATAGGTCTGCTAAATAGGTCTTGCACCGACCACAATCCCACCCAGGCCCTATCCCCGTAACTTCACTTATTTACCCTGCTAATCCTCCTGACACTAAGGGGCAATTTAGCATGGCCAATCAACCTAACCTGCACATCTTTGGACTGTGGGAGAAAACTGGAGGCAACCCACGCAGACACAGGGAGAACGTGCAAACTCCACACAGACAGTGACCCGAGGCTGGAATTGAACCTGGACCCTTGGCGTTGTGAGGCAGCAGTGCTAACGACCGTGCCACCATGCCACCCAAATTTTAATTCCAGATTTATTTATTAACTGAATCCAGCTGCCCTAAGTGGAATTGAAACTCAGGCCTTTAGGATCATAGCTCCAACCTCTGAATGACTAGTTCAGTGCATAAGCACAATGCCACTATTCTGAATGCATCTTAGTGAAGTTTTGTATCATCTTTTCAAAAGCTTCATTAGCCTCTTTAATGTGGAATCCAGTAATGCACACATAGTTTTATATCAGGCCATCATTATATTTTGATACTCATATTCTGTACTTTTTTGAGATAAAATGTAGAATTACGTTAGTATTTAATGGCCTTTTAATACTTTTTTGGATCCAGATTTCTGTCCTTCTGCCCTTCCATAGCATCAAGCTTACTCCCTTTCAGAGTATAATTTCTGCTGTTATTTCTTTTAGCAATACGCATTATTTTACACTTAGTATCATAGAATGGTTACAGCACAGCAGGCCATTCAGCCTGTGGTGTCTATGCCGACTCTCTGCAGGAACAGCTCAGCTAGTCCGGCCCCCCTGCCCACCAACACCCTCCACCTTTTCCCCATAGCCCTGCAATTTGTTTTCATTTCAGGTAATTATCTAAGTCTCTTTGAAAGCTCCAATTGCTTCTGGTTCCACTGCACTCTCAGGCAGCGCATTCCACATTCTAACCACTGACTATGCCCTGATGACACTTTTGCTTTTTTTGGCAATCACCTTAAGTTGGTGTCCTCTGATTCTCGACACTTCGTCCAATGGGAACGGTTTCTCCATATCCACTCTGTCCAGGTGTCCCATGATTTTGAACACCTCTCTCAAAACTCCTCTCAGCCTGCTCTTCTTGAGAGGAATGGTCCCAGCTTCTCCAGTCAACCCAAGTAACTGGAGCCCCTCATCCCCATAAATATTATTTTAGCATTTTGTTGGATCCTCTCTAAAGTCTTTACATCCTTCCTGAAGTGTGGTGCTTGGAATTTGACACAGTAGTTTAGTTTAAAGTCAAGTTTATTTATTAGTGTCACAAGTAGGCTCACATTCACACCGCAATGAAGTTACTGTGAAAATCCCCGAGTCTCCACACTTCGGCACTTGTTCGGTAAACTGAGGGAGAATTTAGCATGCCTAATGCACCTACCCTGCACACCTTTCGGACTGTGGGAGGAAACTGGAGCACCCGAAGGAAACCCAAGCAAACATGGGGAGAACGTGCAAACTCCACACAGATAGTGATCCAAGCCAGCAATCGAACCCGGGTTCCTTGTGCTATGAGGCAGCAATGCTAACCACTGTGCCACTGTGCTGCCCTTCCCAAAAGTAGGGAAAGTGGCTGAAATTTGGTTTAGATTGAATTTTGTTTTTGAAGTTTGCAAGCAAAACACAAAGGGTTGGGGAAGAATACCAGCATGGGAATAAAATGGCTGAAGCCATTGCTGACGTTAAAGTGAGGAAAGATCATAGGAAAAGAAGTGGGCCATTCGGCCTGTTGAACCTATTCTGCTATTCAGCCTGCTGGTCTGTGTGTCAATCTACCTGCCTGATTTCCTAACTTCCATCATTCTGAACAATGCAATAGCATAGATAAGTGATCATAAGACTTGGCTTAAAGCACACCAACATTTATATATTAAGTTGATCTTTCTCTATGCCCTAGCCATGACTGTAACACTACATTCTGCATCCTCTCCTTTCCTTCTCTATGAATGGTATGCTTTGTCTGTATAACACGCAAGAAACAATACTTTTCACTGTATACTAATACATGTGACAACAATAAATCAAATCATTTTGGGACTGGAGTCATATATAGATTAAACAAGCTAAAGTGGAGGATTCTTTCCTCAATGGGCATTAACTTGTTTGGTTTTCGGATAATCCGACAGCTTTTACAAAGAATAGTTTTTTGCTTCAAGATTGTTTCAAATACTCAAGCTATATGTAGAGATATTGATGGAGGTATATATGTGGAAACAAAAAAATAGGGAATAGCACAGTTGCCATCTTTCATGTCTCAAAATGTTCAGCTACCAAGAAATAATCATGAACAGGTGACAACTGAAAAGTAAATTGCTGATATGACAAAGGGAGAACAATTTCAAATGGGAAGAGACTGCTAAATGTGAGAAAAGGTTAGAAACGGTGAAAATCACTGTGGAGCTCATTAGGGAAGTTCAGAAATGCAAGATCAATACTGTCAATGTTTGGTGTAGTGCTCTGAAGTTGTCTCCACACCAAACCTCCGCAAGCTCCCTGGAGCTGGGTCATATCCCAGAAAATCAGAAAGTAGAAACATAGACACATAGACATAGAAGATAGGAGCAGGAAGAGGCCATTTGATCCTTCAAGCCTACTTCATTATGATCATGGCTGATCATCCAACTCAAAAGCCTTATCCTGCTTTTTCCCCATTCGCCCCAAGTGCTATATCGAGCCGCCTCTTGAATACATTCAATGTTTTGGCATCAACTACTTCCTGTGGTAATGAATTCCACAGGCTCACCACTCTATGGATGAAGAAATGTCTCCTCACCTCCATCCTAAATGGTCTACCCTGAATCTTCACAATGTGACTCCTGGTTCTGGACTCCTCCACCATCGGGAATATCCTCCCTGCATCTATCCTGTCCAGTCCTGTTAGAATTTTATAAGTCTCTATGAGATTCCCCCTCATTCATCTGAGCTCCAGCGAAAACAATCCTAACCTAGTCAATCTCTCCTCACACATCAGTCCCGCCATCCCGGGAATCAACCTGGTAGCAATGTGATCCCCATATTTAGAAGAAAGGGGTTAAGAATGGCAGTCAAATTCCAGGTTTTTATGACTTGGCCTGGTGCAGGGAAATTTTGAAACTGTGATGAAGGATGTAAAAGGAAATATCTTGAAGATGCTACGGACAGTGTGGCTTTTTAGTGGCAGGTCACGATTAACCAGCTTACGTGGATTTCTTAGAGAATGTTATGACTGAATGAATGGAGTGGGATGGTTGATGTTATATACCTGGACTTCAGAAGTCAAACACTGCAGAAATTTTGGACCTGAAGAAGAAATTGTAGTGTGCTGGATTAGAAATTGGTTTGTGATGCACAATGGAGTAAAAGGTAAATGTCAAAGAAAAGCCAGGCAACGTGCCTTAATGACTGCTGCCCGGTGGCTCTGACTTTCATTATCATGAAGTGCTTCGAAAGGTTAGTCATGACACCCATCAACTCCGGTCTCCCAGATTGCCTGGATCCACTACAGTTCACCTATCACCCCAACAGATCCAGAGTAGACGCCATTTTCCTGACGCTACACTCAACCCTGGAACACCTCATAGAAATCATAGAAACCCTACAGTGCAGAAAGAGGCCATTTGGCCCATCGAGTCTGCACCGACCACAATCCCACCCAGGCCCTACCCCCATATCCCTGCATATTTACCCGCTAATCCCTCTAACCCACGCATCTCAGGACACTAAGGGGCAATTTTCTAGCATGGACAATCAACCTAACCCGCACATCTTTGGACAGTGGGAGGAAACCGGAGCACCCGGAGGAAACCCATGCAGACACGAGGAGAATGTGCAAACTCCACACAGACAGTGACCCAAGCCGGGAATCGAACCCAGGTCCCTGGAGCTGTGAAGCAGCAGTGCTAACCACTGTGCTACCATGCCGCCCACAACCTGGACAACAAAGACACTTATGTCAGACTCCTTTTTATCGACTACAGCTCAAGTTGGGCCATGCCTATGGTTGGGGAAGGGGGTAATGAGAGGGGAATCCTATGGGGATTGGTAGTGGGGGGGGGGGGGGAGTCTTGTGGGGTGATTAGTGAGAGTGTATGGGGGTGAGAGAGCTCTGTAGGGGTTCATGGGGGATTTGGAGAAGTAACACTTGTGGAAGGTTGGTGTGGGTCAGCATATTAGTTACCCAAAAGATAGAAGTGATTTTAATTCTAACTTTCTGGGTAACTATTAGTGTAACACAGTCACAACCATCTGAAGCTTGCAAGTTTTGAATGGTTCCCAGTACAGGGCAATTGTCCATCAGAAGTTTGTACTTCCTGGGCAATTTCTGTGCAATCCTTTTCAGAAAGCCTGGAGAAGATGGGGGTAGAGGAGCCCCCCCCCCTTAGACACTGCCCCAGGGCTCAAAAGTTACGGTGCACAGTTTCATCAGAATATTCGTACAAACTAAGTTGAAATGTACTTGCAACGTTGTGACATGAAAAAAGTATTTGGCTTTGACCTCTGGAACGGTTGGTACAATGTGTCCACCAGAGTGAACTGACAGATATCTACAATGGTAATTTCAGTTATGAAATTTCAGTTATGAGGGCCTGTTTTGTGCTGTAGTTTTTCTATGTTTCTATAGGTAGGCCTAGAAGGTAGGGATATGTTCGGCACAACTTGTGGGGCCGAAGGGCCTGTTTTGTGCTGTAGTTTTTCTATGTTTCTATGTTTCTATGAATTGAAAGTAATAAGAAGATTATGTATGATCTTTTGTGAGACTGCATTTTGAGTAGTACAGTATTGATCAGTCTTTGTTAACCTATTTTAAGAAGGACATTAGATTATTGCAGTGGGTATAAAGGAGAACAACTGTATTAAATCCATTTCCAAGAACTTGAGTTTTCAGGAGGTATTAGCTACATTATGGGGACTTTTAAAACCAAAGCGTGATTTGTTCAAAGTATTTAAGATTAAGGATTTTGCAGTACGTCGATTAAGACGAGTTTGGCTGCCATGTTGGCAGTTCAAAGGTCATTGTCTAAAATGGTGAATGGCAAAGGAAAGGGAAGTTCAAGCAAGATTTCTTTTGGATGAAAGATGATATAAATTATCAGCAGTGCGACCTGTTTTTGTTCAAGGTTTTCCATATCACAGTCATTTGCTTTTGATTTAATCTGTGCTACCCTTTCTCCAAATTTTCAAGGGTGATGGAACAGGAACTCCGAAAGGATTCTTGGCAAGTTCCTGTTTATGGATGGGATTACTGTGCATTCACAGTTGTTACGATCATAGAGAAAACCTGGAGTCATATGGAAATTTTGGACTTTTAAAAAGGATCTGAGTTGTATATTTTTTAAAAGTGGACAAGAGACAGTAAATCCTGCTGGTTCTTTCAGCGGGATTTTCAAAATGAATCTCCCACACTCAGTGCACTGCAGAGTGCACTAGCGTAATTCACATTGAAAATTAGTGGATGGGGCCTTTTCCTATTGAAGAGGCCAGCAGCATAGCGCTGAGTGGGCACTGCGCATGCGCCGATCTGCCAGCCTCGCAATGCCGGGCTCCCGATTGCTGGCCGGCCCCGTGGCCCTTCATCTTTGGCCCTCCAACTCCCCCATGGTCCAATTGCTGGCCCGAACATGTCTGGCCTGCCTCAAACCAGCACCCACCCCCCCCCCCCGCCCCACACCCGGCCCACCTCAGTCTCCTCTCCCTTCCCCTCGCAGTCCTGATCTCCTGAACCACCACCCCCCCCTCCCCCCCAAAGCTGAGCCCCGTTCGCCCTCCCTCACTCTCTGTCACTCAGCCCGAGTGTAGAGTGGCAGCGGGGCCCCCAATAGGCCCCATTCCCTTGGCACTACCCGATGCCCGGTGGGCAAAGCCAAGATGTCCCGGGCATTGGCACTTTGCCCCTTTATCCCTGACCTCGAGGCCTGCCTTCACTCCAGTGGGGTCAGGCTGCTAGCTCCCCGCAAGTGGGGACCTCTTGTAAACCCCGCTGGAGTGAAACCCGGGGGGGTGGTTTGGGGGGGAGATTCTGACGGGCCTGGAACTTCAGTCTCAGGCTCACTAATGATATGCAAAATACATTAAAATGAGGATTTGCATAAATTATGCTGCACCGCGCCAATTTCTGGCAGTATTAGCAAATGACATTAAAATTAATAATTCGATCATGGTATTTCAATAAAGAGCAATTTCAGAGAAACCTCACAAAATATTGCATTTACAAAAGCAGCGCAGCGGGCTGGGAGAATCACCCCCATTATATTTAATGTTTAGATTTTAGTTCATGCTAACAATTTCATAACTTCTACGATTTTTTTAACAAACTGAAAGCAAACACTTAGGTCGTTACACAAAACCGACGTTGTTTCTAAACTGCTGCTCTTTTTTTGTTGAAATTATGACCAATTTGAGTTGTTGCAACTCTTAATGAAACTGCGTGCTGTTTGGCACAGCGTTTTCCACTTATCATTTTCCACAATAGAAGATCATGTAAATCGCTGCAAAGCTGACGCTTTATAAGCAAAGTAATTGTTCAGCTATGAGATTTGTTATGCTCAGATCTCCCCATAGAGCCGCATTTGAAATATCTGTGGGGCACCTTATCTCAAAACCGTTCAGGCAGAAAATCACATACTGAGCCATCACGACAGCAATTTGCAAGATTTACTTGAGGTAAATCGCTTCCTGTAATTATTTTAAGATTATTCCAGTTGGAGCTTTGCTCAGCACTTACTCAAGTGGGCTGACCTCCTGTTTTTGGTCTGTATTGTATTATGCTTGACTAGTCTAATGCTTTGTAAATACAATGTTTTGTGAGGTTTCTCTGAAATCGCTCTTTAATGATATACCATGATCGAAATTATTAATTTTAAAGTCATTTGCTAATACTGCCATGAATTGGCATAATTTTGAAATTGTGTGGCTGTCCTGTGAATCAGCATTACAATAATTTACTAGCATTGCATTCTGTTGATGCTTTATAGCTAAACTTAAATAAGCAATATTTTATTGCTGCTGAGTTGGGTCTTGTAAAATTAACACATCTGTATTCTTGGTTATCCTTGTTTCTAGGTTAAAGACAAAGCCATCTTAATCACAGGGTGTGATAAAGGAATTGGGTTTGCCTTAGCAAAGCATCTACACACTAAAGGGTTTACTATCTTTGCTGGCTGTCTCTTAAAGGTGAGTTTTTATCACATTCCATACTGTTCTGCTGACACCTTTGGACTGAAGAATTTAGCAAAATGTCTTGTGCTCTCTGCTTTTCCAATCATATTTCTATATGGTGAAGGCAAAATCACGGGATATGGAAAAATGAGAAAAATACCGTTGTTCTAAAAGTGATGTGGAAAGTATGATCTTGAAAGAAACATTTCTGGAAATTCAGCAGGTTAGGCACATTGTTGGAGGGAGGAACAGAGGCCAAGATTTTCCTGACACTGCCCCCACACTGCCCCCCCAAAACTCCCCACACCTTCCCTCCCCAGGGAAGGTTTTCCTGTGGCAGATGAGATGAGCTATTGACTGCCGATGAGATCATCCGATGCTACTAATGTCTACGGGCTTCTGCATGGCTCGCCCACCCCAAGGCTGGGGAACCCAACGTGGGATGAGGAAGGATTTGGGGAGGGGGGAGTGTGGCTTTCAGCAGGCCTGGAGGATACTGCAGACAGGGAGAACCAGAAAATCTAGCCCAGAGTTAAGGTTTGGTGGAGTTAACCTTTCATCAACTTTTGGACAGTGTGAGCATTTGGATAGAAATTGGCAATGACATCTGAAGGGAACACTAGGCTGCATTTTAATGTTTAGGAATAAATATAACTTGGCAATGTTGACACCCTTCCACCCTTTCATTTAACTTTAGATTGGATTCAAACTCAGGCTCCCCAGGTGAAGAGACCATGGCTGCAATTCTCCCAAAGGTGCTGACTTGTGGGAAAACTGTTCTAGATCCCGACTATTTTGTCAGTTCAGCTTCTCACCTGAATCTCCGCACTCTGTGGACTGCAGTGGTCCCAATTGTGAATCTCATTAAAAAACCCAGGGGGTGGGGGCGGGGCCTATTCGCGCCAGAGTCTGACAGTTCTGGAACTCTGCGCATGCGCAGTGGCCCCGATCTGTCAGACCCCCCATTTGCTGGCCAGCTCGATCGCTAGCCAGCCCGGGAACCCCGCAGTGCTCCCCCTCCAGCCCCGCCCCTCATAGATCAATCGCGGCCCCCACAACAATTCCCAGGCCAGCCCTGACTCCCCGGCGCCGGGGCACCCCGATGTCCAGCCCACCGCCCCCCCCCCCTCCCAAGTAGTGGCAACCCCCCCGCTCCCCCCCCCCCTCACCCCGGCAAATCCTCCCCCTGCTGACTCCCCAGGGTCAGAGCCCCCCCCCAAGCGGCAGGCCACCCCCTCCCCGGCAGACCACCCCGCCCTCCCCCACCAGCCCACCCCAATCGCTGCCCTCCCTCCAACCCTGACCGATCGCCATGCAGAATGGCAGTGGGACCCCCACCCACATCGCTCGCCCCTAAGCCCCGCTCACATTAGCCCCGCCCCTTGGCACTGCTTGATGCCGACTGGGCAGTGCCAAGGTGCCCCCTGGGCATGGGCACTTTGCCCTTTGGGCAGTGCTAGGGGACACAGGCTGGCACTGCCAGGGTGCCCATGCTGAGGGGACACCACCCCCCCGCTGCCTGACCCCCCGATTGCCTCCCCTTCATTCCAGTGGGGTCTGCCGCTAGTTCCCCGAACGTGGGGAGCTACTGTAAACCCCGCCGGGATGAAGTACTCCTGGCAGGGTGGGAGATTCGATGGGGACCGGCAAGTTCCTGATAATTACATTCAAAAGACAGTTAAAACATATTAAAAACAGATTCAAATGACTTACCTGCCTTCCCGCCGGTTTCCAGCGTGGTCTGGACTCTGACTGTTCTCCAGCTCTGGGTGATGCGCATGTGTTCCCGGCACATACGCAAATCCCAGAACAAGGCCGGCGACGCGCATCTCCCATCCCGATCCGCCAGAAAAGTTGCGGGTCGCGATGGGAGAATCACGGCCCATATTCTAACCTATCATCATACCTAATTTGTTCTTAACCTACTGTTTCACTGAGCAGTCATGGTGCAGAATTAAGATATTGTCATCAGAATGCATTTGGAAAATGGCCCATGGCTGATGTTTTCCAAGGGTCAACTTACAAAGGAAAGAAAGGAACCTTATCACAACATAGTACCAGGATGCTGATATTTTGGGTTGCATCTACTTATGTTTTTCTCAACAACTCCACATTCAAAAGCACACAGGGAAAGCAACTATACAATCTCCTTAAGATGTCAGAATGTCTCAGATTCCTTCGTAGTTGAAAATAAGAGATAAACAATGGGGCAGCTTTATTGTTGAGCTTTTAAGTACATACTTTCCACAACAGTCTGGTCGTGTTTTTGGAACTGCAGTTACATTTTAAACTCCCGACGTCTTGCAGGGATACTGAGAATTGGTCACTATTGTTCCACACAGCACTACTTGAACTTGGTTAAACTTTGGCAACTGTCACCTAAACCCGGGTGGGAACAACTCCATTTTGTTCCAGCCTGACTGCACCAGGTCACAGCTCATGCTGAGTCTTGCTTATGATTCATCATCTGGTGCTGCATTCCACTCTTTCATTCTTCCACTAACCAACTTCAACCATATAATAAGTGGTTCAATTCTGTGTTTAATTATACGTTTAACCTCGACACAGCCAAACACTTAGGGTACATTTTTGGATGTTATCACCCTAAACAATTTATCGTTCTCCATTCCCCTTCCTCTTTGAAAATGTAAAAGTAAAGTTGCCATAATCCCAGGTGACCATAAACTGCTCTCCCCTTTGAGGAGCTGACTGGTGGTGATTTACCCTGAGGATCACCTCACTTCACAGTGGTCAGCACTGCTGCCTCACAGCTCCAGGGACCTGGGTTCAGTTCTGGCCTTGGGTGACTGTTTGTGTGGGGTTTGAGCTTTCTCCCCGTGTCTGCGTGGGTTTCCTCCCACACTCCAAAGATGTATTAGGTGGATTGGCCATGTTAAATTGCCCCTTAATGTCATGGGGGATTAGCGGGGTAAATATGTGGGGTTACGGGGATAGGGCATGGGCAGGATTGTTGTCGGTGCAGGCTTGATGGGCCAAATGGCCTCCTTCTGCACTGATTCTATGATTTTCTATTGTGTTCTGATGAAAGGTCATCGACCTGAAACATGAACTTCTGTTTCCACAGCTACCAACAGAACTGCTGTGTGCTCCCAGCATTATCTGTTTCCACTTTCCCTTTTCATCCTTGTAACATAAAATATAACTTGGTTCTCCACATCATCCTTATTTGCTTCCTTCATTCTTGTAAAATATGAATAAATGTTCCACTGGATAATTTACAGTAAACTGGAGGGTTTGGAAATTTAATGATATGAGTGTAATAGGGTGGCACAGTGGTTAGTATTGCTGCCTCACAGAGCCAGGGAGCTGGGTTCAATTCCGGCTTTGGGTCACTGTCTGTGTGGAGTTTGCACATTCTCCCCGTGCCTGCGTGGGTTTCCTCCGGGTGCTCCGGTTTCCTTTCACAGTCCAAAGATGTGTAGGTTAGGTGGACTGGCCATGCTAAATTGCCCCTGAGTGTCAGGGGATTAGCACGGTAAATATGTGGGATTACGGAGATAGGGCCTAGATGGGATTGTTGTCATTGCAGTCTTGATGGGCCAAATGGCCTCCTTCTGCACAGTAAGGAATCTAATGAAATATTATAACGGTTATTTATTACTGGGTGTGGAATTTATTGACACTAGGACTGGGGTGATGTATTAAATAGTAGTGGCGGGAATGTAGCCATTCTGAGTCGTTAAAATGTCCAATTATAGCAAGATAGAAAGGGAGCAAAATCCATGAGACATCCAATAACTTATTTTCATTGCCCAAATTACTTATGAGCCAGAAACAGAAAATATTGGAAAATCTCTATATGTCTGACAGTATCTGTGGAGCGGGAGCAGTTAACATTTTGAGTCTTTCCAGACTTGATAAGTTAGTTCTGTTCTCTCCCCATAGATGCTGTCAGACATATTGAGATTTTCTAACATTTTCTGTTTTTGTTTCAGATTCCAGCATCTGCAGTAATTTGCTTTTACTTATGAGTCACCTATTTTATTCACATGAACGTTACTCACTGTGACTCTTTGACTTTATAAACTGCTTTGCGTTTATTTTCTGATTTCTGGTCCCAGGCATTTATCTATAAATTTGAAACTTGGGCAATTTAATAGAAGGTCAGTAGAAGGAAATAACATCGGGACAAAGGAATTCCGAGATGAAAAAAATACCAGGATCCATTAAATTCATTTCTACCAATAATGGTACCATTATTGATACCACAATAATGGAGTTGTTGGCTAATCGTATTAATCAATCTCCATCAGTAAGGGTATATCAGGCTGAGAAATGACATGAAGAAAACGTCATGTGGTGAAGAGCTTTGAGAACTGTAACTCCAAAGTCACTGTCGGAAATCTCCTGACTTTGTCCGTGGCTGGGATCTCCGGTGCCGCTGCAGTGAATGGAGTTTGGGCTGAGTGTCAAATTCTCCATTCTCGCTGGCAGCGATGGCAGGAACAGACAAGGTCGGAGGCTCGAAAGCCCACCTTTCCTTTGTCCAGCATGCTATACTTACCATATCAAATTACCCGCTTATTGCTTCCTGAAAATTATTTGCTGAAGTTTCTAGCTATATTAATATTTTTATCTGTTATTCATGTAAGGGCAGGAGTGGGAATGTAGTAAAAGTCATAATGTCGAGATTGCAAATATATCTATAGGACACCAACACTGAGAATGAAATTTGAAGGGTGGGATTTTACCGGCACGTGTGCCTGAGATTCGTACGATCCCATCCGAGGCCAACGGAGAATGCCGTTCTCCGAGCCTCGCCCGCGGGGCGGGCGCGCTGGTAAAATTCTGGCCGAAGGGTCGGCTGGTTTTTAATTGTAAACATGATTTATTTATTTGTTTCAAGATTGAGGGCAGGACCTTTCTTGAATCTTGCTCCTTATATTGAGAATTCCACAGTCGAAATGAACTTGATGGAGCTTTTATTAATGTATTCAAAATCATGAGGGGTCTGTACAGAGTAGTTAGGAAGAAACTGTTCCTATTGGCGGTGAGATCGAGAATTAGAGGGCACCAATTTAAAATGATTGGCAAAAGAAACAGTGTGAAAAGAGGAAAACATTTTTTATGCAGTGATTGGTTAAGATCTGGAATGCACGGCCTAAGGGTGTGGTGGAGGCAGATGGAATCATGGCCTTCAGAGGAGAATCAGATCGTTAACTGAAAGGTTGCAGGGCTATGTGGAAATGGTGGGGGAGTATCACTAAGTGAATTGTTCGTACAGATAGCCAGTAATGAGCTGAATGGCCTCTTTCTGTGCTGGAATCAATCCATGAATCTTTGGTTCTACTCCAAAAGATGTACTTGTGAGAAAAAGGGAATTGATTTTGTAAAAGATGAGTTTTAAATGGCAGTACCTATATGATGACATTGAAAGTTATTCATTTCCACCAACTGGCCTGTGAGGAGATCATAAAACATAGGAGCAGAAATAGGCCATTCAGCCCTACGAGTCTGCTCCACCATTCAATGAGATCATGATGGATCTGACATAATCCTCAACTCCACTTTCCCGCCTTATCATCATCACCTTTGATTCCCTTACTGATTAAAAATCTGTCTCTCTCAGTCTTGAACATGCTTCACGACCCAGCCTTTACAGCCCTCTGCAGCAAAGAATTCTACAGATTCACTACCCTCTGAGAGAAGAAATTCCTCCTCATCTCTGTCTTAAATGGGTGATCTGAGATTATGCCCTCTGGTCCTGTACTCTCCCACAAGGGGAAACATTCTTTTAGCATCTATGCTGTCAAGCCCCCTGAGAATCCTATATGTCTCAATAAGGTCGTCTCTCATTTTCCAGTGAGTACAGGCCCAACCTACTTAACCTCTGTTCATAGAAAATCCCTCCATACCCAGGATCAACCTAGTGAACCTTTAGACTGCCTTCAATGCCAATATATCTTTCCTTAGATAAGGGGACCAAAACTGTTCACAGTGTTCTGGAAGGGGAGAATGAATTATTTATTTTCCATTATGCGAGAGAGTGCAATGAGTGAACAGGGAGCTTAAAGGCTTCCAGTAAATACTGTACAGTAGGGAATGCAATACTTCTACCATAAAATGAAATAGTTATTGTGGACGTAACTTGTGATTGTACCATCTTACCCTGTTGAAACTTGTGTTGGAGGGTGTTGCAAGAGTAACTGAACAGTTACCAGTTGTAGCAAACTCAAAAGACACCTCAAGTATTTTATTTCCCTATTTTGCAGTCAACAGCAATGTATGGTGCTTGCTGTCTATACTGATAGCTGCCCGGATAATCTTTGCAGGCTTTTGAGTGGTGATTTGCTATTATCCACCATCTGGACCACCCTACGGAAGGGTCTTCAACCAGTCGGATTGTGGAATCCTCACTGAGACTCCAAGTCTGAACCTCGAACACCATGAATAGAAAGCAAATTAAAGAAAAAAAAATAATATAATAATATATATAAGATATATATTTATATTTCCAACATGCTCCAACATGAGTATTGAGTATAAAAGTTGGAGTGTTATGGTAAAGTTATATAAGGCATTGGTGAGGCCGAATTTGGAGTATTGTGTACAGTTTTGGTCACCTAGTTACAGGAAGGATGTAAATAAGATTGAAAGAGTGCAGAGAAGGTTCACAAGGATGTTGCCGGGACTTGAGAAGCTGAGTTACAGGGAGAGATTGAATAGGTTGGGACTTTATTCCCTGGAGCGTAGAAGATTGAGGGGAGATTTGATAGAGGTGTATAAGATTTTGATGGGTATAGATAGAGTGAATGCAAGCAGGCTTTTTCTGCTGAGGCTAGGGGAGAAAAAAACCAGAGGGCATGGGTTAAGGGTGAAAGGAGAAAAGTTTAAAGGGAATATTAGGGGGGGCTTCTTCACACAGAGAGTGGTGGGAGTGTGGAATGAGCTGCCGGATAAAGTGGTAAATGCGGGGTCATTTTTAACATTTTAAGAAAAACTTAGACGGGTTCATGGATGAGAGGGGTGTGGAGGGATATGGTTCAAGTGCAGGTCAGTGGGACTAGGCATAAAACGGTTCGGCACAGACAAGAAGGGCCAAAAGGCCTGTTTCTGAGCTGTAATTTTCTATGGTTCTATGAATTAAATTCTGAAGAAATGAGATCCTATGTTTGCAATAAATTTTCAGGGATAGAGAGGTTGCTTAGCAATGGTTATTTCTGATCACACCATTAGAAAATTGTTCCATCCATCAGTTTAAATATTTACCATTGTGCACTTTAGCTGCAGTGTCCACCGTCTAAAATGGATGCATTGCAACAAGTACCAAGGGTTCTTTGACAGCACCTTCAACACCTCCGACCTTTGCCGTCTAGAAGGACAAGGACTGTAGGCACATGGGAACACCTGCAAGTTACCCTCCAACTCACAAGCCATCTTGTCTTGGAAATGCATTGCACTTTTATCATTTTTGTTGGGTCAAAATCAAGAAACACTTGTCCGAACAACACCATTGGTGCACCTACCCCACATGACAGTAGTGGTACAAGAAGGCAGCTCGCCACCATGAGTGGGTAATAAATGCTGTCCTTGCCAGTGATGTCCACATCCCAAGAATGAATTAAAAAAAAACCCTACACCTGAATGCACCAGTGCTAACTTTGGTCTGCCATCCTTAGTGGATAAGCAGTAAATAACTTCATGCCCTTACCTGGATTTCAATACCAACTCTGTTGGTAAGGTTCTGTTGTAATGCAGCCTGTGAAGGAGCAGAGTAACTCAGAGGCTGCAGCCTCTGGATTTCTCCATTTTACTGCACAATTGGGGACTCCAGAAGTTGCTGTCCAATTTACTGACAAGAACAATGACAGTATTTCTCAGCACAGAATCTGGGCCAATATATTAGACAGGTTTTGACGCTTTTTTAAAAGTGCCTACAACTTTCCAAATTTACACTCCATTTTGCAATTTCTTTTGCCAAATTTCCTACTTTTGCTCTGGATATTTTTGGAGAAACCTATCTTCATGGATATTTGCCCTTTGGTACCTTGCACAAATGATCATTCCTCACTTGTGAGCTTAAACAATGAGTTTCAGCAGGCGATTAGATTGTGAACACAGTTAGTGAAGCCCAACCCTACCCAACTTTCATTCAACATTTACACCCGTGTACGTTATAGTGGAGTCAGTGACCACAGAACACATCCACTGAAAATCCCAGCTGAACATCTTGTTCTCCGCTATCAGTAGTTTGGGGACCTGGGGGATCAATTGTTCTATTCCAATGCCACGCTGGTCAAAATCTGCTAATTCAGCATAGATCCACGATTGAATATTCCTGCAGTGTTGTTTACTGTGACGCCAATTAGTGCATTTGCCCACCGAGCTAGTTTAGAGCGAGGAGAGTTTGTTGTCGCTTCATTTAGTTGTTGAAAAATTGCAGTAATTGTATTTTTCTTTGGAAGGATAAGAATGGAGAAGGTGCTCAAACACTTGAGAAGATGAAGTGTGAACGTATGAAAGTTCTTCAAATGAACATATGCACAGATGAGGAGGTGCGAGAGGCCGTGGAGTTTGTAAAGAGCCACTTGAAAGAACCTGAGAAAGGTATGATGTGGGTTCCATTTCACATAGAATGTGACCGTACAAGCAGCACAATTAACAAACTGTGTTGAATGTTTAACCCTTGAGAAGAAATACATTTTAATATTAGTGAGTGAGAGAGGTACTCCTATGCTGTGGTCTAGTTGATGAGGTTGGATGTTGTAGTGAGAGGAGTGGGCCTTTTTCCTTATGGCCTGCATTTCACATTCCTCCCCTCACTGGTGGGTTTTTAGCAGAGGGGCTGGGTGTGAAATAGAAAGAACCCTCTTTCTATTTCACAACCTCTTGAGTTCCTGCCTGCCCTGACCTCGCAGCAATTGTACGTTGCAGTGGGTAAGGCCTCAGGATAGGTAGACTGCCCTTGGCCCAGTTGAGGCCCTTAAGTGGCCTGCTATTGGCCATTTACAGCAGTATCCTGCCTAGCTTCAATTTTAGGCTGGTGGGAGGATTACTGGGCATAGGAGAAGCCCGAAAATGATTGGGCTTAGGCTTCAGGCAGGAAGGGGTGGGGTGGCTCCATCAGCTGTCCCATTCTAACTTCGGACACCCCACCTTTAAGGTCCAGCGGCCACTCCCCCCCCCCCCCCCCCCCCCCCACCACCGGCCTCTTCCCCCAGTGCCTACTTTCCATCCTAACAGGACTTCTCTACCCTCTCCATCCTACGACCCTGAAAGCTTAACTTGCTGTCCAGCCCTGGGACTTGAGCTCTGTCAACTTCCTGCACTTCCTCTTCTGTCCACTGCAGCTCCTGTTACAGCAGGGACAAGGGAGCTGCCAGCCAATCAGATTGGCCGGTGGGAGCTCTGTAAGGAGGGGGTCCTCCTCCAGAATGAGGGGTGGAATCCGGCTCCCCCTCCCACCCCTCGTCCCCGCCTGCAGCCAATTGATGCTCATTTGAACATGAAATGACTGCGGGGCGGTAGAGTTGGGGATGTGTTTACAGCCGACCCTTTGGCTGGCGGGAAGGGACGCTGGCCATTTGAAATAACTTGGCTTTTGTGTTTTTTTTGCCCCCTCTGATTTAATTAGGTCTGAGACAGAACTATAGGTGAAATTGGTCTTCTCTGAAGACTTGTGGGTCTTTTGTCGAGGTATTTTTGGGTTTCTCTTTTCTCATTACCAGAACATGAAGTATCCTGTGACAACTGGATGGACTCCATTCATGAGCTTTTACAGAGCACCCGAAGAAAATCATATGAGCGGCCTAATAGTGCAGAGCATCATCAGAGTGATCCATGCAACTAACCTTTTCCTTGTGTAAGCGTTTACCTCAACAGTTATTCTCTGAGCATCACCAAGGTGTCGTCAAATGCACTGACACTCCCTGAAAAATAACAGTCTTCTTTCGCTCCCAGTGGAGTACCTTTCTTATACTAGTCTGACATTTCCATTTTTCAATGCAGGAATTCTCCCCGGGCTGTGTTGGACAGCCAGCTTATGCAAAGGTTTTAGGAGTTGTATGTTACAGACTCACATGCACTCAGAACTGGTTTTGTGTTGCCCAAATTCAATTCATGTAGGTGGGGAGGCGATGGCTGAGTGGTTTTATCACTAGACGATTAATCCAGAAATTCAGCTAATGTTCTGGGGACCTGGGTTTGAATCCCGCCATGGCAGATGGTGGAATTTGAATTCAATAAAAAATATCTGAAATTAAGTTTAAACGGTGGGAAGGGGGACACAATTCAGCGGCTGTTCGCAGGTCAAATCCGTCAAATCCCCTCCCTTCATTCTGACCCACTCTCTCCCTTAAACCTCCCACCACCTGACTCTCTACCCAATCCTCCCCGCCTAAAACTCTGGATTTTCTGGCTCTTGGATGCTTGGGCTTTGATCTTCTTTTCCTTCTGCAGTCCTGGCAATTGTCACAGGCGTCTTCCTGGTGCTGACAGAACTGCTGGAACTGATGGCGAATCAGAGTGGCTGGCAGCTCCAGAGGGTGGGACCTCTGTCTCAGTGAGTGGTGCAAGTCTCACTCAGACCTCAGTAGTCGGCTGCAGTGCTGTATGGCTGTGGGGTGAACTGTTGTAACTCCTGTCACATCACAAAAACAGCAGTCCATAACGTAGCACTGTTTCCAGTCTGGTTTTAGCTATGTGTACATCTTACTCTGACTTCAGCCAAGAATGTGTAACACTTACATTGGAGCTGGACTGCTTGATGGACACCACAAGGCGATAATGTTGTTATTCAGCTTCAACCTCACCAAACACAGCTTGCACCTTCATATGGAAGGAGTGTCAATAAGGTATCTGCAATACCTTAATTGTAAAATATGGTGCCTTATGCTCAGAAATAGACTAAGTGCATCCATGTAACTTTGCAACCTTGGTGCCATATTTGCCCCCAAGATAAACTTCTGAGCACAGATTCACACCATCACTAAGACCACCTCTATCCACCTCCCTAATGTCGCTTGACTTCTCTCATCTTAGTTCATCAGCTGCTGAAACCCTGATTCTTGCCTTTGTTTGGGGGCAAGGGCTCAAGTGAGAGGGTCAGCAAGGGTTTGGAAGTGGGGCAGAGGGAGCAGACCAATGGCGGACAAGATGTCCAGGCGCAAGCTAGTACCAGCACCAGCTGAGAGATGCGCACAATCTCCTCAGCAGTGGGAGAAAGTGTGTATACGACAGTGGATGCAGTGTGAGCTGCGTACGCATGCGCAACTGTTCTTGGTGTCAGGAGATAGAGTGAAATGCTGCAGGTATCAGAAGATAGAGTGAAATTTAAAATAAATCCGTGGAAGCAATATTTCAGTGAGTGATTAATATTGATTCATTCAGCTGAAAATTGGATAACATTTTGGGATGTAGCATGTGAGTAAGTTGGTAAGTGATAAGCGTTGAATGTTTGGGAGGAGTAGGTGACATTGGACCCATGATCCCCAAAGGTCTTCACCATTGGGATTTTCTTTATCTTATATCTGAGTCTGTTGTGGACTGCTTGAAGAAATTGATTTCTATTAATTAAACGCTCCATTATTGTTTTTGTATGGGCAACATGGTGGCACAGTGCCTCACAGCACCAGGGACCCCCGGGTTCGATTCCCAGCTTGGGTCACTGTCTGTGCAGAGTCTGCACGTGCTCCCCGTGTCTGCGTGGGTTTCCTCGCACGGTAGCACAGTGGTTAGCACTGCTGCTTCACAGCTCCAGGGTCCCGGGTTCGATTCCCGGCTCGGGTCACTGTCTGTGTGGAGTTTGCACATTCTCCTCGTGTCTGCGTGGGTTTCCTCCGGGTGCTCCGGTTTTCTCCCACAGTCCAAAGATGTGCGGGTTAGGTTGATTGGCCAGGTTAAAAATTGCCCCTTAGAGTCCTGAGATGTGTAGGTTAGAGGGATTAGCGGGTAAATATGTGGGGGTAGGGCCTGGGTGGGATTGTGGTCGGTGCAGACTCGATGGGCTGAATGGCCTCCTTCTGCACTGTAGGGTTTCTATGATTTCTATTTCTAACTCCCATGTTTCCATGTAAAGAAGCTGTTCTGTTGTGCTCCATTGTAACTGATCTCAGCTCATTTGTTCTGTAATTACCCATTTTCTCATTGCTTTGCGTGATATTTTTTTCAGTGGAGCACAATGAAATACAGATAAATAATCCTTAGCAATGCCAACCCATCCTACGAGTTGAACTGGTCACCTGGCTAACACGATTAATATTCCTGCTCATAAACTATATTGAGCTGGAGTTTATCATTTGGCGACAAAGTATTAAAAAGAAGCGCTAAAGGAGTTTACTGCCTGTTGCTTATAAGTTTAAGTTTGTCTGGATTAACTTTTCCCCTTTTGCCAGTTTCTGCACAGCCTGCTCTTTAGTTATAGTCAAGAAAGACCTTTGCAATTAACTTCCAGAACTATTTTTAGTCAACTGCAAAACCCCTGGTGATAGAAATCTATTAATTGTGTGTTATTTTAATTGAATTGTATGCAGTTGGTAGGCATTAAAGGAGGATTTGCTTGTGTACCTATAAATACACACAAACTGCTCCTGTGATTCTTGGGCTAGGAGCTGCTTGCTTGTAATCAGTAACTGTGTAAATAGATACTTATGAAAGTGTGTGAAGATTGGCTCCAGTTATATCCTTCACCACTGGATTTCTTGAGTATACGAAAATCTACTGATGTACAGGAGGATGGTAACTAGTAACTGACCTTGAAATCTTAAGCCATTTCTGGACGTAGATTCTCTTGGTGTCTGCAGTTAGCCATTGATGCTTCTGGACACTGAACAGAGTGAGGGCAAGTCTACAACAAGCTGTTAGATTCCCACATGCCCCAATCAATCATTGAACTGGATTTTCTTGCAGGCTACCAGAATCCAATGTTGCGGCCAGATAGGCATTCTCAGCCTGCAATTGCCAGCAACGAGACTGCTATTGCGTTCCTCTAGCAGGTGGCCCCCTGATTGGCCAACTCTGTGCCTGCAAGTAAGCTCCCGACGCTGCTGGCCCATTCAGTTTGTCCACAACAGTGTCAGGCTGGTAGCCCCATTGGGAGCGGTGGACATGTGGATGGAGATCAGGAACCATGAGGGCGTCTCAATATAGAAGTGCTCTTGCTGATCACCAGACAAGGGCTGCACTGAAGACATCCATTGCCAGTCAGGATGGAGGGGAACCCCTTCTGTGGCTGTACAACCATGTGCCACAATTGGGGCATGGAGCCTCTTGCTCCAATGGCCCATTTCCAATCAGCTTGCCAGTAGGGAGGCTGCACAGTCGGAAGGCTGCTCCAAGTTCCTTCAATGCTGCTAATTCATCCCTAAGTGGGCGTTAACAAACATAAACGGCTGCTCACCTGCACGGAGAGGTCCTGTTACCACCCTGACCCTGTTCTCTGCCAGGGGGAATGTCAGGGAGCTGTTCTGATCTGGCTTCCCTCTAATCTGTAGGTAATTAAGAAGGCAAATGGAATTTTGTCCTTCATTGCTAGAGGGATGGAGTTTAAAAACAGCGAGATTATGTTGCAGATGTATAAGGTGCTGGTGAGATCACACCTGGAGTACTGTGTACAGTTTTGGTCTCCTTACTTGAGAAAGGATATACTGGCACTGGAGGGGGTGCAGAGGAGATTCACTAGGTTGATTCTGGAGTTGAGAGGGTTGGTTTATGAGGAGAGACTGAGTAGACTGGGACTATACTCATTGGAATTCAGAAGAATGAGGGGATATCTTATAAGATAGAAGCAAGGAAGTTGTTTCCACTGGCGGGTGAAAGTAGAACTAGGGGGCATGGCCTCAAAATAAGGGGGAGCAGATTTAGGATTGAGTTGAAGAGGAAATTCTTCACCCACAGGGTTGTGAATCTGTGGAATTCCCTGCTCTGTGAAGCAGCTGAGGCTATCTCATTGAATGTTTTTAAGGCAAGGATAGATAGATTTTTGGACAGTAAAGGAATTAAGGGTTATGGTGAGCGAGCGGGTAAGTGGAGCTGAGTCCATGAAAAGATCAGCCATGATCTTATTGAATGACGGAGCAGGCTCGAGGGGCCAAATGGCCTACTCCTGCTCCTAGTTCTTATGTTCTTATGTAATCTCTTGGACTCCCCTTCTCTGCCTTCAACTCCATCTTCACTGGGCTGGTAAGATCCAGCCCATTGTGGAAATAAACCTATTGACAGTAGTAGGAATGGAGCTTCAGGAGTGTCAGCTGTGGAACGTTTAGATCAGCTGGTGAAAGCCTGAAAAACAGATGCTAGTGACATTCGACTATTGTTTGGTTGACCTGCTTTGAGAAACAATTCGGACCTCCTTTCAGAAGCGATGGCTCAGTTGTGGTTGAGAGGTGAGAGGGATAAATTGGTGGATTAAACCTGTTTCACTACTGTCTGTTTTAAAATGAAATGGGATTGCAGACACATTTTCCATTTTATTTTCATTTTCTGGTAGACAATTGAATAGCCTCTTTGTAATGTTTGACTATTTGGTTGGATGTGTTTTGGAGGCTCAGTTGGCTGGAGGGCTGGTTTGTGGCGCAGTGTGGTGCCAACAGCGCGGGTCCAATTCCAATACCAGCTGAGGTTATTCATGAAGACCCTGCCTTCTCAATCTTATTCTTCGTCTGAGATGTAGTGATCATCAGGTTAAATCACTACCAGTCAGCTTTCCCCAAGGGGCGGAACGGTGGCTCATTGGTTAGCACCGTTGTCTCACAGTGTCAGGGACCCGGGTTCGATTCCTGGCTCTGGTCACTGTCTGTGTGGAGTTTGCACGTTCTCCACGTATCTGCATGGGCTTCCTCTCGGTGGTCCGGTTTCCTCCCACAGTCTGAAGATGTGGGGGTTAGGTGGATTGACCATGCTAAATTGTCCCTTAGTATCAGGGGGACTAGCTAGGATAAATACATGGGTTTATGGGGATAGGGCCTGGGTGGGATTGTGGTCGGTGCAGACTCGATAGGCTGAATGGCCTCCTTCTGTACAGTCGGCATTCTATGATCCTATGAGGGGGAGAGCAGCCTATGGGACTATGGCGACTTTACCTCATGTTATGTGTTAGGTGGGATGGAAATATGATTGACTGAATAGGGAGGAATATGTGAGTGGAGACCCCATTAACCAGCACTTCTGTGCCCCCAACTCCAACGTCAGCTTCTTCATGTCTATCTTTTACCACCTTCTTCCTCTTGTGGTGCTGAGGAAGTTCTCTTTGTTAGTCAGTAAAGTGAAAATTGAACAAAGGGAGTGCAATATAAGATACTATTCCGTATGTGGTAACAGTCATACAGTGTGAGAATTCAAACAGCAAACAAAGATGATATTTATATTTGGTCAGAAATGGTGAAAAGCCAATTTGTTTCCCCAAGATAATTGAGAGTGGTTTACAATGGCAGGCCAGCTTCAGCAGGATATAAAAATGTTCTTTTCATAAATTTTCCATTGTACGATACATTGAGGGTGATAGTTGTCATGCATGAACAGCTGGTAGTGATCAAATACTCTTGTGTCCTTTACTCAGGTCTCTGGGGTGTGGTGAATAATGCTGGCATTTCAACTTTCGGAGAAGTGGAGTTCACAAGTGTGGAACATTACAAAGAAGTTGCAGATGTCAACTTGTGGGGAACTATCCGAGTAACTAAAGCCTTCCTCCCGCTCATCCGGCGAGCAAGGGGTGAGTAAAACTGGGTTCCAGCTCTCTGATCATTGTCAGCTAGAGACTACCGCGTAAGAAAATTCAGTTAGGAACTTAACCAGGCTTCGCTTATTAAATCCCCACTACTTTACTGTGTATGTTGAGTGTCGGCTGTCTTTCTAGTTTTCGAGCTATCATTTAATTAACCGTACAGTTTGATATTTCTGTATACCTTGCGAAAGCCTGCAGCAGTGTTTACTTGTCAGTTAAAAAAGTGAATGTTGAGGTAATCTTGCTTTGGTTAAAATGTTTATACCAGTCCAGACCAGCATAGTCCACACATAGGGAAGGCGGTAGATGTGGTTTATATGGATTTTAGCAAGGCGTTCGATACGGTCCCCCATGCAAGGCTTCTAGAAAAAGTGAGAGGGCATGGGATCCAAGGGGCTGCTGCCCGGTGGATCCAGAACTGGCTTGCCCAAAGGAGGCAGAGAGTGGGTACAGATGGGTCTTTTTCTAAATGGAGGTCGGTCACCAGTGGTGTGCCCCAGGGATCTGTTCTGGGACCCTTGCTGTTTGTCATTTTCATAAATGACCTGGATGAGGAAGCGGAGGGATGGGTTGGTAAGTTTGCCGACGACACGAAGGTTGGTGGGGTTGTGGATAGTCTGGAGGGATGTCAGAAGTTACAGAGGGACATAGATAGGATGCAAGACTGGGCGGACAAGTGGCAGATGGACTTCAACCCAGATAAATGCGTCGTGGTCCATTTTGGCAGGTCAAATGGGATGAAGGAGTACAATATAAAGGGAAAGAGTCCTGGTACGGTAGAGGATCAGAAGGACCTTGGGGTCCGGGTCCATAGGACTCTGAAATCGGCCCCGCAGGTGGAGGAGGTGGTTAAGAAGGCGTATGGTGTGCTGGCCTTTATCAATCGAGGGATTGAGTTCAGGAGTCCGGGGATATTGATGCAGCTATATAAGACCCTCGTCAGACCCCACTTGGAGTACTGTGCTCAGTTCTGGTCGCCTCATTACAGGAAGGATGTGGAAAACATTGAAAGGGTGCAGAGGAGATTTACAAGGATGTTGCCTGGATTGAGTGGCATGCCTTATGAGGATAAGCTGAGGGAGCTGGGTCTTTTCTCCTTGGAGAGACGAAGGATGAGAGGAGACCTAATAGAGGTGTATAAGATGTTGAGAGGCATAGATCGGGTGGACTCTCAGAGGCTTTTTCCCAGGGTGGAAATGTCTGCTACGAGAGGACACAGGTTTAAGGTGCTGGGGGGTAGGTACAGGGGAGATGTTCGGGGTAAGTTTTTCACACAGGTGGGCGAGTGGAATCGGCTGCCGTCAGGGGTGGTGGAGGCGAACTCAATAGGGTCTTTTAAGAGACTCCTGGATGAGTACATGGAGCTTAGTAGGATGGAAGGTTATAGGTAGGTCTAGAAGGTAGGGATGTGTTCGGCACAACTTGTGGGCCGAAGGGCCTGTTGGGGTTTGGTTTTTCTATGTTTCTATATAGAACCATAGAAAATTACAGCTCAGAAACAGGCCTTTTGGCCCTTCTTGTCTGTGCCGAACCATTTTTTGCCTAGTCCCACTGACCTGCACTTGGACCATATCCCTCCACACCCCTCTCATCCATGAACCCGTCCAAGTTTTTCTTAAATGTTAAAAGTAACCCCGCATTTACCACTTTATCCGGGAGCTCATCCCACACTCCCACCACTCTCTGCGTGAAGAAGCCCCCCCTAATATTCCCTTTAAACTTTTCTCCTTTCACCCTTAACCCATGCCCTCTGGTTTTTTTCTCCCCTAGCCTCAGCGGAAAAAGCCTGCTTGCATTCACTCTATCTATACCCATCAAAATCTTATACACGTCTATCAAATCTCCCCTCAATCTTCTATGCTCCAGGGAATAAAGTCCCAACCTATTCAATCTCTCTCTGTAACTCAGCTTCTCAAGTCCCAGCAACATCCTTGTGAACCTTCTCTGCACTCTTTCAACCTTATTTACATCCTTCCTGTAACTAGGTGACCAAAACTGTACACAATACTCCAAATTCGGCCTCACCAATGCCTTATATAACCTTACCATAACACTCCAACTTTTATACTCGATACTCCGATTTATAAAGGCCAATGTACCAAAGGCACTCTTTACGACCCTATCCACCTGTGATGTCACTTTTAGGGAATTCTGTACCTGTATTCCCAGATCCCTCTGTTCAACTGCACTCTTCAGACTCCTACCATTTACCCTGTACGTTCTACTTTGGTTTGTCCTTCCAATGTGCAATATCTCACTCTTGTCTGCGTTAAATTCCATTTGCCATTTTTCAGCCCATTTTTCTAGTTGGTCCAAATCCCTCTGCAAGCTTTGAAAACCTTCCTCACTGTCCACTACACCTCCAATCTTTGTATCATCAGCAAACTTGCTGATCCAATTGACCACATTATCATCCAGATCATTGATGTAGATGACAAACAACAATGGACCCAACACCGATCCCTGCGGCACACCACTAGTCACAGGCCTCCACTCAGAGAAGCAATCCTCCACAACCACTCTCTGGCTTCTTCCATTGATGATGTGGAGATGCCGGCGTTGGTTGGGGTAAGCACAGTAAGAAGTCTTACAACACCAGGTTAAAGTCCAACAGGTTTATTTGGTAGCAAATACCATAAGCTTTCGGAGCAATGCTCCTTCGTCAGATGGAGTGGATACCTGTTCTCAAACAGGGCACAGACACAGAAATCAAATTACAGAATACTGATTAGAATGCAAATCTCTACAGCCCCAGCCAGGTCTTAAATGTACAGACAATGTGGGTGGAGGGAGCATTCAACACAGGTTAAAGAGATGTGTATTGTCTCCAGACAGTACAGCTTGTGAAATTGTGCAAGTCCAGGAGGCAAGCTGATGAGCCAGTGTCTAATCCAATTTACTACCTCCCCATGTATACTGAACCTTCCTAACTAACCTCCCATGAGGGATCTTGTCAAAGGCCTTGCTGAAATCCAGGTAGACAACATCCACCGCCTTCCCTTCATCCACTTTCCTGGTAACCTCCTCGAAAAACTCTAATAGATTGGTCAAACATGACCTACCACGCACAAAGCCATGTTGACTCTCCCTAGTCCGGGTCCATAGGACTCTTAAATCGGCCTCGCAGGTGGAGGATGCGGTCAAGAAGGCGTACGGCGTACTAGCCTTCATTAATCGAGGGATTGAGTTTAGGAGTCGGGAGATAATGCTGCAGCTTTATAGGACCCTGGTTAGACCCCACTTGGAGTACTGCGTGCAGTTCTGGTCACCTCATTACAGGAAAGATGTTGAAGCCATTGAAAGGGTGCAGAGGAGATTTACAAGGATGTTGCCTGGATTGGGGGGCATGCCTTATGAGGATAGGTTGAGGGAGCTTAGTCTCTCCTCCCTGGAGAGACGAAGGATGAGAGGTGACCTGATAGAGGTTTACAAGATGTTGAGAGGTCTGGATAGGGTAGACTCTCAGAGGCTATTTCCAAGGGCTGAAATGGTTGCTACGAGAGGACACAGGTTTAAGGTGCTGGGGGGTAGGTACAGAGGAGATGTCAGGGGTAAGTTTTTCACTCAGAGGGTGGTGGGTGAGTGGAATCGGCTGACGTCGGTGGTGGTGGAGGCAAACTCGTTGGGGTCTTTTAAGAGACTTCTGGATGAGTACATGGGATTTAATGGGATTGAGGGCTATAGATAGGCCTAGAGGTAGGGATATGATCAGCGCAACTTGTGGGCCGAAGGGCCTGTTTGTGCTGTGGCTTTCTATGTTCTATGTTCTAATAAGTCCCTGTCTATCCAAATATTTGTAGATCCTATCCCTTGTCACACCTTCCAATAACTTGCCCACCACCGACGTCAAACTTACTGGCCTATAATTTCCCGGATTTCTTTTGGAACCTTTTTTAAACAACGGAACAACATGAGCCACCCTCCAATCATCCGGCACCTCCCCCGTGAATACTGACATTTTAAATATGTCTGCCAGGGCCCCTGAAAGTTCAACACTAGCTTCCCTCAAGGTCCGTGGGAATACCCTGTCCAGTCCTGGGGATTTATCCACTCTGATTTGCCTCAAGACAGCAAGCACCTCCTCCCCTTTGATCTGTAAAAGTTCCATGACCTCCCTACCAGTTTGCCCTATTTCCGTAGACTCCATGCCCGTTTCCTCAGTAAAAACGGATGCAAAAATATCATAGAAAGAAATTATAGAAACCCTACAGTGCAGAAGGAGGCCATTCGGCCCATCGAGTCTGCACCGACCACAATCCCACCCAGGCCCTACCCCCACATATTTACCCACTAATCCCTCTAACCTACGCATTTTAGGATTCTAAGGGGCAATTTTTAACCTGGCCAATCAACCTAACCCGCACATCTTTGGACTGTGGGAGGAAACCGGTGCACCCGGAGGAAACCCACGCAGACACGAGGAGAATGTGCAAACTCCACACAGACAGTGACCCGAGCCGGGAATCGAACCCGGGACCCTGGAGCTGTGAAGCAGCAGTGCTAACCACTGTGCTACCGTGCCGCCCTATGTTGAAATATGTTGAAAGGTATGACTGGACTTCTACAGTTTATGAAATAAGAACTGTGCTTTAGCAACAGGCACATTGCTCTTAAAGGATTCTGAAGTAATTACCTCTTCGAAGGTGCATTAGTGAAGCAGCTACTGTCCTCTGAACCTCTCTGTACTGTTCAGGAGACCATTCAACTAACAAAGAGCAAAGAAAATTACAGCACAGAAACAGGCCCTGTGGCCTCCAAGCCTGCACCGACCATGCTGCCCGACTGAACTAAAACCCCCTACCCTTCCGGGGCCCATATCCCTCCATTCCCATTCTATTCATGTATTTGCCAAGACGCCTCTTAAAAGTCACTATCGTTTCTGCTTCCACTACATCCCCTGGCAGAGAGTTCCAGGCACCCACCACCCTCTGTGTAAAAAAACTTGCCTCATACATCTCCTTTAAACCTTGCCCCTCGCACCTTAAACCTATGCCCCCTAGTAATTGACTCTTCCACCCTGGGAAGAAACTTCTGACGATCCACTCTGTCCATGCCCCTCATAATCTTGTAGACTTCTATCAGGTCCTCAACCTCCGTCGTTCCAGTGAGAACAAACTAAGTTTCTCCAACCTCTCCTCATAGCTAATGCCCTCCATACCAAGCAACATCCTGGTAAATCTTTTCTGTACCCTCTCCAATGCCTCCACATCCTTCTGGTAGTGTGGCGACCAGAATTGAACACTGTATTCCAAGTGCGGCCTAACCAAGGTTCTATAAAACTGCAACATGACTTGCCAATTTTTAAATTCAATGCCCCGACCGATGAAGTCAAGCATGCCGTATGCCTTCCTGACTATCTTCTCCACCTGCATTGCCACTTTCCGTGACCTGTGTACCTGTACACCCAGATCTCTCTGCCTATCAATACTCTTAAGGGTTCTGCCATTTACTGTATATTTCCTATCTGTATTAGACCTTCCAAAATGCATTACCTCACATTTGTCCGGATTAAACTCCATCTGCCATCTCGCCAGACAGGCGCTTAAGAATTTAAGTGCAGGGAAGTCAATATGGAGTGGCAATGGCCCATTGAAATATAATAAGGAGAGACAGAAAAATAATAAGGGATTCAGAATGACAATATTAAAAGAGGAGATACATATTACAGAGAGAGTTGATTTGGACTCTCAATATGGCTGCAGCTCAGTATGAAAAGGGATGTTATATTAATGAGGTGTATTAGTGACTTCCAAACTGCGAGAAAGACACAGAAGAAGAAATTTAGGCTAAGAGAGATTTATAGGGAAAACAACATTATTATACTTTAGTAAAGTTTATTTATTAGTGTCACAAATAGGCTTACATTAACACTACTGTGAAATACTGTAAAAATCCCCAAGTCGCCACACTCCGGCGCCTGTTCGGATACACTGAGGAAGGATTTAGCATGGCCATTGCACCTAACCAGTACGTCTTTCGGACTGTGGGAGGAAACCAGAGCACCCACGCAGACACAGAGTATGTGCGGACTCCGCACAGACAGTGACCCAAGCCAGGAATCAAACCCGGGTCCCTGGTGCTGTGAGGCAGCAGTGCTAACCACTGTGCCACTCGTGAAGATATGAATGATCAGTTTAATGACTGGAGCAGAGAGGAAGTGAAAGGAGAATAACAAAAGGATCTCTAGACTATGCATAGACAGACTTCCTTAAGCTATATGGCTGAAATTCTCTGCCCTCGCCCGCAGCTGGGATTCTCCAGTCCTGCTGCAGTGAATGGAGATGTGGCTGAGCGCCAAATTCTCGGTTCACGTTGGCAGTGGTTGGGGGGAGGAGGGGGGGGGTGGGGTGGCAAATGAATTTGGGGAATTCCGGACATACGTCAACAGGCCTAGTGGGTGGAGGCATAGCTAAATCTGGTAATGAGCAATGAAGTGGATCAAGTAGGTGAGCTAAATGTTGGTGAACACTTTCGCAGTGGAGTCTACAATATGACAAGAGATGAGAGCTAATGAGAAGGTGACAATGCCAGTACCAAAACTGGAGCATCCAGTTGAATTAGGGCAAATTTCAGAAAGGTAAGGAATGAACTAATGTGAAAGGAAACATTGGCATGCAGGACTGAACAGAGACAGTGAGACGTTTTCAAAGAAGAAAATTCAAAAGTATGGAATTGATGTGCCATTAAAAAAACAACAAAATGACAAGTGGTCTTAGGATGTCATGGATGGACAGATCAGTAACTAAGTAAAATAACTCAGAGAATGTGAGAAAATAAGAGGTTCAAAATATCATTTCTACGTACTTCCTTTATCAGTCATGTTTTGCAATCTTGCAAAATTCTGTGAATGAAATGGATGCATCTCAGTATAAAATTTAGGATTTAGGGGCAGCACAGCGGGGGGGCAGCACGGTGCACCGTGGTTAGCATTGCTGCCTCACAGCGTCAGGGATCCTGGGTTTGATTCCGGCCTTGGGCGACTGTGTGGGATTCTCCTTGTGTCTGCGTGGGTTTCCTCCAGGTGCTCCAGTTTCCTTCCACAGTCCAAAGAGAGCATGTTAGGTGAATTGGCCATGTTAAATTGCCCCTCAGTGTCCAAAGAAATGCCTAGGTTAGGTGGGTTAGCCATGGTAAATGTGTGGGGTTACAGGGATAGGGTGGGGGTGGGCCCGGGTAAGATGCTCTTTTGGAGATTTGGTGCAGACCCAATGGGCTGAATGGCCTCCTTTTGCACTGTAGGGATTCTATGATCCCGTACTGAAGGCCTGAAAGCATCCATGTGACCAGATCTGTCCTAAGGATTTAGTTGATCTCTATTTATTCATTTGAATTAACGATAGTCTTTTTTTGCTGTTTACAATGTTTGCAGGTCGTGTTGTTAATGTTGCCAGCATGTTTGGACGCATGGGCCTAGCGAGCCACTCTGCCTACTGCATTTCGAATTATGGACTGGAGGCCTTCTCGGATTGCCTGCGCTATGAACAGCGGCGTTGGGGTGTTAAAGTCAGCATTATTGAGCTGGGAAACTATATAGCTGCCACAGGAATCCTCAACCGCGATCATATTGAAAGCATTGCCGATAGAATGTGGAATGAAGCTGCTGATATTGTACACGAGGATTACGGGAAGGCTTACTTTGATCGACAGACAATGATCATGAAATCTTTCTGCAGCAGCAGTTCAAAAGACATATCTCTTATTTTTGACGCCATCACTGACGCACTAACTTCCAGATATCCATACAGCCGTTACGAACCAATGAATGCCTATTGGTGGATTCGATTGCACATCTTGGCCCACTTACCTACTCCGGTAGCTGACTGGTTATACAAATGTTAATTGACTCGCCAGTGCATTGCCAGAAAGGTCTGCTTCCAACACTTTGTGCCATTTTCCTCGTGCTTCCAGCTCCTTTTTCATTACCTAGTGTCACCAAGAGCTACTCTTAATACAAGGACACTAAATGGAATTGCACAAACTTAATCAATCTATTTTATAGGTTTTATAAGTATTAGTCTAATGTAATTATTTTTCATGTGAGCACATTATGTGTTTGTTACAGGGTGAAAGGTACTGCAGAACTGCTGTTTATTTTTAAATGTAATATATATATTTGTGTAATTCCATTCCACAGTGGAAAAAAATATGCTTTGTTCTTCAGTATTTTTACATGTATGTGATACTATTTGTTAAATAAAAAAAATTCCCATGATTAGTTGCTGCATATTTCGTTCCTTGGTTCGCCCACCACTCTTTTCCCTCAGTCATTGGTATCACTCCAACATGCCACTTAAAGCTGAGGGGTTGTTAAAGATCTTTTCAGAGTCTCCTACTCATGTTCTAAAGCTAGTCATGAGTTAAAATTTATCATTTATTTATTAGGCACAAGTAGGCTTACATTAGCACTGCAATGAAGTTACTGTGAAAATCCCCGAGTCACTTCACTCCAGCGCCTGTTCGGGTACACTGAGCGAGGATTTAGTATGGCAAATGCATCTAACCAGCATGTCTTTCAGACTGTGGGAGGACACCGGAGCACCCAGAGGAAACCCACATAGACACGGGGAGGATGTGCAGACTCCACACAGACAGTGACCGAGGCTGGAATTGAACCTGGGCTCCTGGCGCTAACTGTGAGCCACAGTGCCGTCCTCCCAGTGCAGCAGTGGTAACTTCTTGGCTCATTCTCACTCACAGGTTTGAGACAGAAACTGGAGAATTGGAGTCTAAATTTGCATTCTCTCACTATATGATGTAGCGTGTCAGATTTTAAATATTCATATTTAAAATCTGGTGGCGAGAGTGAATGTTGGACCCTTGGAGGACGAGAGGGGGGATTTAATAGTGGAAAACGAGGAAATGGCTGAGACTTTAAATAGGTTTTCTGTGTCGGTCTTCACGGTGGAAGACACAAATAGTTTACCAAATATTAACGATCGAGTGTTGGTAGGAGGAGAGGTACTCAATACAATTATTGTTACTAGAGAGGCAGTGCTTGGTAGACTAATGGGACTGAAGGTAGACAAGTCCCCGGGCCCGGATGGAATGCATCCCAGGGTACTGAAAGAAATGTCAGAGGTAATAGCAGATGCGTTAGTAGTTATTTATCAAAATTCACTGGACTCTGGGGTAGTGCCAGCTGATTGGAAAACGGCTACTGTTACGCCGCTGTTTAAAAAAGGAAGTAGACAAAAGGCGGGTAACTACAGGCTGGTTAGCTTAACGTCTGTAGTTGGGAAAAAGGTGGAATCCATCATTAAAGAAGAAATAGCAGGCCATCTGGATAAGAATGGTTCGATCAAGCAAATGCAGCATGGATTCATGAGAGGAAAGTCGTGTTTGACGAACTTACTGGATTTTTATGAAGATGTGACTAGTGCGGTTGACGGAGGGGAACCGGTAGATGTGGTGTTTTTGGATTTCCAAAAGGCATTCGATAAGGTGCCTCACAAAAGGTCGCTGCAGAAGATTGGGGCGCACGGAGTTGGGGGTAGGGTGTTAGCGTGGATTGGGGATTGGCTATCCAACAGGAAGTAGAGAGTTGGAATAAATGGGTGCTTTTCTGGTTGGCAGATGGTGACTAGTGGCGTGCCGCAGGGATCGGTACTGGGGCCTCAACTATTTACTATTTACATAGATGATCTGGAGGAGGGGACTGAGTGTAGGGTAACAAAGTTTGCTGACGACACGAAGATAAGTGGGAAAGTGAATTGCGTGGAGGAAGCGGAAGGTCTGCAGAGAGATTTGAATAGGCTGAGTGAGTGGGCGAGGATCTGGCAGATGGAGTATAACGTTGGCAAATGCGAGGTTATTCACTTTGGAAGAAATAATAGCAAATTGGATTATTATTTAAATGAAAAAAAATTACAACATGCTACTGTGCAAAGGGACCTGGGGTCCTTGTGCATGAGTCGCAAAAACTCAGTCTGCAAGTACAACAGGTGATCAAGAAGGCAAATGGGATGTTGGCATTTATCGCGAGGGGGATAGAATATAAAAGCAGAGAAATCTTGCTACATCTGTACAAGGCATTGGTGAGGCCGCCGCTGGAATATTGTGCAGTTTTGGTCCCCTTACTTGCAAAAGGATATATTGGCCTTGGAGGGAGTGCAGAGAAGGTTCACCAGGTTGATACAGGAGATGAGGGGTGTAGATTATGAGGAGAGATTGAGCAGATTAGGTTTGTACTCATTGGAGTTTAGAAGGCTGAGGGAGATCTTATAGAGGCATATAAGATAATGAAGGGGCTGGATAGGGTAGAAGTGGAGAGATTTTTTCCACTTAGAAAGGAAACCAGAACTAGAGGGCACAGCCTCAAAATAAAGGGGGGTCAGTTTAGGACAGAGTTGAGGAGGAACTTCTTCTCTCAGAGGGTGGTGAATCTCTGGAATTCTCTGCCCACTGAAGTGGTGGAGGCTACCTCGTTGAATGTGTTTAAGTCACGGATAGATGGAATTCTGATCGGTAAGGAAATTAAGGGTTATGGGGAGCAGGCGGGTAAGTGGAACTGATTCACTTCAGATCAGCCATGATCTTATTGAATGGTGGGGCAGGCTCGAGGGGGTAGATGGCCTACTCCTGCTCCTATTTCTTATTATGTTCTTATTTGTGGTTGTGTGGAGCACATTTTATTGCTGCTAACATAAAACGTCAGTATGCAAAGGGCCTGCGGTTGGAAGTTGCTTCCCCCACCAGACCTTACACCATGAGCCCGGCAACCATGCTCCTCAATCTCAGATAGAATGAGAGGTGAGCAGCCTACCTCCACCTTCTCCGGGGCACCATGGTGGTGGTAGGGTAGGTTCAGTAATGAGCGCAAGTTGCTGTCTCATCTCGATCACTACTGTGTCCGTAGTAACACTACCACTTTGTACATTCCAAATTTATGCACTTCTGAAATACCTGTCAAGATACTGAACAATGTCTTGGGTTGCTTGGTACTCTATAGCCCTCGATTCAAATCGTACCAAAATGAGGGTGGCCCATGCACTGAAGAGTGTATACTGAGTCTATATCACATTGATGCTATCAGAGCAATGATGCAACCATATATGCCTGACAGCAGAAGGCTGCTTCCTTCTCCAGACCTTCAGATAAGGTGTTGCAGATTGAGATGTTCCTTGCAGCGTTTCTTGTCCATCAATGATTGACTGTAAGGGAGGGTCAATGGTCAGGTACAAAGGCTCACTCAGTTTCCTAGATGCACTTCAAGAATGAGTTGTGTGTCATTGGCAGTTATCCACATGTGTAGTGTTACACAGTCAACTAAGCGGATGCTCTGCATGCCAAGATGTATGCTCCAGGGAAGCTTGCTTGTGTGGTCTCCCCACCACATTGGAAGCCTTTTTCTTTTGGATGGTAGAGGCTGCAGTTTCTAAGGGAGCTGAGAAGTCGGGTAGCATTGCGTGTTTCAGTTGTCACATACTCCTGAAGCTGGATGTTGATGGCAGGTGGATAATGTGAAGGTAATTAAAGGAGTTGTTCTAACACCATTGTAGCCTCACCCTGCACAATGTACATCAGCTAAAGTGCTGTTAGTGCATACAAAATCAGAGGGTGTAAACTCTTGCTTCCTAGTGGCATTCTCAGCATTGTGGACATGGTTTGAATAGGCACCTGGCAGCATTTTTGCTGGTTCATTGGCAGACACATTTGTAGGGTCCAGTTGCAAAGGATTTTGGAAGGTGTATTTGTGCATTCTCTTGAAGCCATGATGGTCATGGATTCAGTCATGTTGATGGCCTTGACTTTCAATATGTGTTGTTGGTATTCTCTCATATTGGGAGTGAGCATTTCCCTGAGGAAGATTGCCTTCCATGTTAAACTTTTATTATGTGAATCAGCCATGGCTACGTAGGCCAGCACTTTAGCTGATCTGCCATGCTGCCCTCTTCCTCTTCCTCGTCAGAGCCAGGAGCTTGGACAGGGATCTCCTTCTCTTGCTCCTCATCTCCTTCATTGTCTTCCTTCTTAGATGGTGTGACTATGGGCCACATCAAATTTCAAATGGACTGTTTGCAATAGGCAGAGTACTCACTGTACTCAACCAATTTGTGCTTGCAAAATCAGAACAAAATGTCGAATGAAAACTATTGGCCAGTATTTTCACAAGATGTGAAAAGAAAAGCATAACTCTTCAATACAGATCTGTTAGATGCGTTGTGCTGTCGATGAAAATTAACTCACCTTAAGCTTTATGCAATGCAACCAAGGAGAAAGCCATGCTACATCTCCATCAATTGTGCTGGCCATTTGTCAGCCACCATAGTGTTTCAACAATGAAGAGAGTCTGGTCAGGCTGGGGCTGTTTTCCTTAGAGCAGAAAAGGCTGAGGGAGGACCTGATTGAGGTGTACAAAATTATGAAGGCCATAGATAAGAAGAAAATGTTCTCCTTCGTAGAAGGGTCAATAACCAGGGGGCATAGATTTAAAGTAATGGGCAGGATATTTGGAGGGGATTTGAGGAAAACCTTTTTCACCCAGAAGGTGGTGGGAATCCAGAACTCACTGCCTGAAAGGATGGGAGAAGTGGGAACCCTCACAACATTGAAGAAGTTGGAATATGGGATTAGAATAGATAGGTACTTGATGGCTGGCGCAAACATGATGGGCAGAAGGGCCTCTTTCTGTGCTGTAAAACTCGATGACTCATTGACCATCACTGGTACTGCTATCTGATGTAGGCATTTCTCAACAAAGGGGTATTTGACGATCTTTGGCACAGACGTTGGAGTATGTTTCCAGTCTGGGTGGTCACTGTTGATGCTAGGTTGACTGATGAGCCTTGTCTATGAAGAGAACAAATGATATATTGTGGGTAACTAGTACATTTGTCTACTGGGTATTGCAAGGTCTATTCACTATTATGTGTAATCACTGCTGTTAATTGTATATTATTTGTATTTAATTGTATGCAGGTGCTGAGTATGAGCTGGGGTTTCACTTGAGACCCTATAAAGTGAGGGTTGTGCCTAAGTGACTGCGAGATTAAAGCTATGGACTGTTAATAAATTGTGCATGCTTGGGTTGGAAGCTTCTCCTCGTCGATGTTTCCACTGTTGCTTGGCTGTGTTTGTTGTCGCTGCCAATAGCTGTGTCAATGAAATTATAGTAACGTCAGCAGAGTGTACAGTAATACTTATAAAGAGAGGTATTGAGATCTCAGGGGGTGATTATCCCTGCCCTTCTGCGAGTTGCTCCAGGCCCAGATCAAGTCAGCTGTGCTCCTTCTGCAACAGCCAGTATGAAAACTCCATGTTACAGTAAAACCACTACCTTTAAAAAGCTAGCATTTAGCTTGGTTTTAGGTTTCACCGATGTTGGAGGGTGTTCAATGTATGAATCAGCTTCAGGCAAGTGGACAATAGTCCCTTGCTACCAATAACATGAGAAACAAACAGCAAAAACAAGTTGCTTGATTGAAGGGGGAGGTTTCTGTGTATTGAATGACCCGTGTGTACTAGGTGAAGGTTACTTGCACTTCAAAGCTTATCTTAACTTGTTTTGGTACTGCAGCCTTGAGCGGGATAAACACAGATCCAACTGCTTGCAGCTCGAATACATTATATTTGCTGACATTAGCTCAAAGTTAACCGTGAAGTTCATTGACGATGTGTCAAGGCCTGGTCATTTACACAAAATGAACCACAAAGTGATGCCGTCTGCACATGATGACTTGTTAAATAAGTGCTTTATTTTGTGTGAATCTAATGTTCTGTTACTGTTGCACATCGAGTCTAGCTTTATTCGACCTCAAGTTAATTTTATTTAGTTAGTTCCAGATGGACTTAAGAATCTGGGACTCGGGAGTAGAAGTAGGCCATTTAGCCCTTTGAGCTTCCTGTCATTTGATAAGATCATGGCTCATCTGATTCTGATCTCTGCTCCACCTTCCTGTCTACCAAAAGTTGAGCTAACACAGCCTTGAATAAGAGAATTCCACAAACCAATGACCCGTTAAGAGAAGATAAAATCCTCATCTCAGTCTTTTGATTTGATTTGATTTTGATTTGATTTATTATTGTCAGATGTATTAACATACAGTGAAAAGTATTGTTTCTTGCGCGCTATACAAACAAAACATACCATTCATGGAGAAGGAAATGAGAGAGTGTGGAATGTAGTGTTGCAGTCATAGCTAGGGTGTAGAGAAAGATCAACTTAGTGCGAGATAGGCCCATTCAAAAGTCCGATGGCAGCAGGGAAGAAGCTGTTCTTGAGTCGGTTGGTACGTGATCTTAGACTTTTGTATCTTTTTCCCGACGGAAGAAGGTCGAAGAGAGAATGTTCGGGATGCGTGGGGTCCTTAATTATGCTGGCTGCTTTGCCGAGGCAGCGGGAAGAGTAGACAGAGGATGGGAGGCTGGTTTGTGTGATGGATTGGGCTACATTCACGACGTTTTGTAGTTCCTTGCAGTCTTGGGCAGGAGCCAAACCAATGCTTTCTATGGTGCATCTGTAAAAGTTGGTGAGAGTCATAGCTGACATGCCAAATTTCCTTAGTCTTCTGAGAAAGTAGAGGCGTTGATGGGCTTTCTTAACTATAGTGTCAGCATGGGGGGACCAGAACAGGTTGTTGGTGATCTGGACACCTAAAAACTTGAAGCTCTTGACCCTTTCTACTTCGTCCCCGTTGATGTAGTTCACAGAAGTTCATAGAATCCCTACAGTACAGAAGGAGGCCATTCAGCCCATCGAGTCTGTACTGACCACAATCCCACCCTTCACTTAAATAGGAGACCTTTTATTTTTAAAATGTGTTCCCTGGTTTTCAAATTCCCCACAAGTGGGAACATTCTCCCAGTATCCACCCTATCAAGATCCCTCAGAATCTTACAGGCTTCAATAAGCTTATCTTAGAGCCTAAGTCGGTTAGGATTATATTCACTGGAGTTTAGAAGAGTGAGAAGGGATCTCGTGGAAACTTATAAAATTCTAACAGGGTTAGATAGGGTAGAATCAGAAAGAATTTTCTCAATGATGGGTGAGTCCGGAACGAGGGGTCATAGTTTGAGGATAAGGGATAAACCTTTTAGAACTGAGGTGAGGAGAAATGTCTTCGCCCAGAGGCTGGTGAATGTGTGGAATGTAGTTGAGGCCAAAACGTTGTCTGATTTCAAGAAGAAATTAGATACAGCTCTTGGGGTTAAAACGATCAAGCGATACGCCGGGAAGGGGGGATCAGGATATTGAATTCGCTGATCAGCAGTGATCAAGATGAATTGCAGAGCAGGCTTAATGGACTAAATGGCCTACTCCTGCTTCTAGTTTCTATGTTTCAATAAGCTTACCTCTGATTCTTCTAAACGCAAATGGGTGTAGACCCAATCTGTTCAATCTTTCTTCATAAGATAAGCCTCGAGACTGAGGCTATGCTGGATTTTATTTTTTTGCTGGATTTTGGGTCGAGTGCTTTGGACAGCGGAGGGTTCAGGCCAATCTATGTCAGGCAGAGTCAAAGATTGATTGAAGCTTGGGAGTAGACTGGCACACAGGTGGTGAAGTGAATATGAAGTCTGGCGCCATGCAGCATTTAGCCAAATTGTCCAGGTATGTTAATTTTATGTGATTAATGTATGGTGTTTGGATAACTCTGGTTTTTCCACAGCTGGTTTTGAGAGAGTGTATCCATATATCCTTTTCCAAATCAGGAGGCCAAAACTTTATGCAGTACTCCAGATTTGGTCTCCGCAAGGCCCTGTACAGTTGCAGTAAAACTTTCTTACTTTGATACTCAACACCCCTTGCAATAGACAGCAACAGTCCATTTGCCTTTCTAATCACATTCTGTACCTGCATTCTAACATTATGTGGGACTTGGGAGCCCTGGTGCCAGACTCTCTAAAGGTTAACATGCAGGTTCAGTTGGCAGTTAGGAAGTTAAATTCAACGTTAGCATTCATTCCTAGAGGGCTAGAATACAAGTGCAGGGATGTACTGCTGAGGCTCTATAAGGCTCTGGTCAGATCTCATTTGGAATATTGTGAGCGGTTTTGGGCCCCATACCTAAGGAAGGGTGTGCTGGCTTTGGAGGGGGTCCATAGGAGGTTCACAAGAATGATCCCAGGAATTAAGGGTTTGTCATTTGAGGAGTGGTTGAGGAGTCAGTGTCTGTACTCAATGGAGTTTAGAAGGGTGAGGGGGGATCTAATTGAAACTTACAGAATACCGAGAGGCTTAGATAGAGTTGACGTGGAGAGGATGTTTCCACTAGAGGGAGAGACCAGAACTCGAGGGCACAACCTCAGAGTGAAGGGACGCTCCTTGAAAACTGAGGTGAGGAGGAATTTCTTCTGCCAGAGGGTGGTGAATCTGTGGAACTCATTGCCACAGAGGGCTGTGGAGGCCAGGTTATTGAGTGTCTTTAAGACAGAGATAGATAAGTTCTTGATCAATAAGGGGATCAAGTGTTACGGGGAGAAGGCTGGAGAATGGGGATGAGAATCTTATCAACCATGATTGAATGGCGGAGCAGACGCGATGGGCTGAATAGCCTAATTCTGCTCCTGTATCCTATCTTATGGTCTTTTGTACCAGGAACCCAAATCCCTCTGTGCCACTGAGTTCTGCAATCTCTCCCTATTTAAACAATATACTGCCTTTCTAGTCTTCTTTCCAAAGTGTTCACGTTTACATTTTCCTATGTTACGCTCCATCTACCAAATTTTTGCCCACTCCTTTAAGCTACAGCCCATTGTAAGCTCTTCACCTCCTCTTGATCACTTGCAGTCCTATCTATCATTGTTCTCATCGACAAATTTAGTTATCATACATTCGGTCCCTTCACCCAAGTCATTGATATAGATTGTAAATAGCTAGTTGATGCCCCAATACTGATCCCTATGGCACTCCACTAGTTACAGCATGCCAACTCAAAGAAGACTCATTTAGCCCTTCTTTCTTCTTGCTAATCAATCTTTTATCTATCCTAATATGTTACCCCGCTACACCATGAATTCTTACTTTGTGTAGTAAACTATGATGTTGCAACTTACCAAACTGCTTTTGGAAATCCAAATGCACCAGATCTACAGATTCCCCTTTGTCCATGTTGCTATTTACTTCCTCAAAGAACTCTAATGAATTGGCTCAATATGGTTTCAATTACACAAAACTAGTTCACTCTGCCTGATCCCAACATGATTTTCTAAGTATACTGCTGTAACTTCCCAAATAATGGTTTCTAACAAATTCCTGATGATAAGTTTTAGGCTAACTGGCCTTTAGTTTCTTACTTTCTATCTCCCTCTTCTTCTTAAATAACAGCTCTTGGGTCATTGACAGTGCTATCAAGCAAGACTTCCTCAGCAATAAGCTGCTCACTGACACTCACTTTGGCTTTTGCCAGGGCCACTCAGCTTCTGCCATAATTAAAGCCTTAGTCCAAACTTGGACAAAACAGCTGAACTCAAGAGGTGGATGAGAATGACTGCCTTAGACATCAAGACAGCATTTGAGTGATTGTGGCATCAAGGAGCCTCAGCAAAACTGGAGTCAATGAGAATCAGGAGGCAAACCCTCCACTGGTTGGACTCCTATCTGGCACAATGGAAGATGGTTTTGGTGGTTGGAGGTCAATTATCTCGCTCCCATGGCATCACTGTAGGAGTTCCTCGTGGTGATGTCCAGGGACCAACCATCTTCAGCTAGTGTCCAGGATGCGAAGGTTAGAGTGATTAGTGAGGTAAATATGTGGAGTTATGGGGATAGGGCTTGGGTGGGATTGTTGTCGGTGCAGACTCGATGGGCCGAATGCCCTCCTTTTGCACTGTAGGGATTCTATGATTTTATGATTCTATAATATATATCCATGCAAAAGTTGGATTTTTGGTCTAAAAAGCTGTAAGACAGGATTTTCTTCCCCCTCCGTGGTGTCTTTTGCAGGCAGCGGGAGGTGGTGCACCCTCACTGGTGGCGGGATCTTATGGTCCTGCTGTTGTTGTTGGGGTTTCCCATTGAACACACCCCTTGACGCAGGGATACCTGCAGCGGAAGTGCATTGTTGGCAGGACTGTAAGATCTCATTGGCCTAAACAGCAGCAGGATTTTGGCAGAAATTTTGCAAGCCCAAAAATTTCTGAACCAATGTGTAATCTGGCAGATGTTAACAAATGGGCTTGATTGTAAATGTATATATACTAATGAGAATAAGAACAGATAAATAAATGTTAGATATTTAATATGGATAAAATGTATTTACATTGTAAGTTTATACTATAACTAAATATTACATAATGAACATGCATTCTTTATTTTTTTTCTTCATTCATGGGACATGGGCATCACTGGCTGGCCAGCATTTATCACCCATCCCTAGTTGCCCAAGGGCAGTTGCGAGACAACCACATTGCTGAGACTCTGGAGTCACATGTAGGCCAGTCAGGTAAGGATGGTAGATTTCCTTCCCTAAAGGACATTAATGAACTAATTGGGTTTTTCCTGACAACCGACAATAGTTTCATGGTCATCAGTAGATTCTTAATTCCAGATATTTTTTATTAAATTCAAATTCCACCACCTGCCGTGGCGGGATTTGAACCCGGGCCCCCAGAACATTAGCTGATTTTGTGTTGGTTTTTACTTTATGCCATTCTGACAATCTTTTTTGGATTCCACTTGGGCCCAAATCAAGAACATACGTCAACCCCTTGAAAGCATTACCCCTGTTCAAGTCAACCCCTAAAACACTAGTCTCAAAAATTCAAGTTTTCCACCATGTTATTTTTGCTTTTCACTTTGTCTACCTGTATCCTGTTCCTGAGTGTATTGATGGAGGAATATGTGCGATGGATAGAATTTTCAACATCCACATTATAGGCTTTCAGCATTACAGTTCATCCAAATCTCAGTGGATATTACTTTCACTGTTTGACCCACTTGAAGAACTTTTAAGTCTTCACTTTGAATAATTGTTTTTTTGCTGCTGTCAGAGAAATTTGTGCAATTTTATAAAGAAGGGTTTACAATTTCCATGCAATAATGAACAGTGGGTGCCTTCCCCTGTTATTAGAAATGCAGGTATTATATCTAACCTTTTTCATGTCATTATTATTGCAAGGGTTTATTCAATAAGTCTCACAAAGTGGGTTAAAGATTACAAGGTTGAACAATAGGATTTATTGGTAACACTTAACTATACACATATGTACAAAGTATAGCTTAGAGTAGGAGCTAACTTCATGTTGACTTCTACTCCATATACCTCTGCCTCTGTCGACTGCCATGTATCTCGCTACGTCATATTGTGAGCGGTATTGTTCTTAAGTCCCACATTAATCCTTGTACCACATACACCATTCTGGTTAATAGAGCAGGTATATGTGCTACTGATCAGGCTCCACCAATGCTGCTATGTCACTGGCCCACTGATAGGTGGCAGGCAGTAGTCAGATGATTTGCCTGCTAACGCATTTCTCCCTCCCCATGAAAAAACCTCTGCACAGTACTTTAACCAAATAGTACATTCAAGATTGAGGACTCACCAAGGGGGCAATTTTATGAGAAAAATTCTTAGTGTCCAGCTGGAGTGAACACGAAAGAGTTTGAGATCCATTTTTTGGGCCGGTCTTTACTCCAAATTTTATACACTTGGACAATGAAAAAATGGGATAGACCATTTCCAGACACTAGAGGCGGTGGGCGGGGCTTAAATCACCAGCCAGCTTTCTCCAGCAGCAGAGGGAGCTATTGCGCTTGTACAGACCTCTGTGGCTGAACATCCGCAATTGCAACAGCTGAGGCCTGACAGAGAGAGAGAGAGAGACCTGCCAGGCCTCTGCTGTTGCAGCCAGCCTCAACGGACTCCCTGCGCCCCACCAGGTATCATGGGAACCCATGGCCGATTGCGAATCCCACACTTCCCGGAAAGATCAACCCACTTCCCGCCGTCCTGCCACCCAGACTGCTCACCCTCCCTGCACCGATCACAAGCAGAGTGGCAGTAGGGCCCCCATTCCTCCCTGATCGGGCTGCTCCAGCCTAGCCCTGTCCCCTTCAGGCCCTGCCCATCCAGGCCCCGCCCACCCATAGGCCCCCTGGTGGGAAATGCCAAGCTGGCATTGCCCAAGTGTCACCCCCCCTTGCCCCTGGCCTCACCTGGGGGGGCCTCAATGGCCTTCAGTTCTACCAGCGAGGCCAACACGACTGTCCCCCATTGTTGGGGGCCAGGTATTTCCTCGCTGGAGATACCTGGAACTCCTGCCTGATCTGTCCCATCCCGCTGAGTTTCAGTAAATTACTGGACAACTCCTGCAATTTTCACTGTCATTTTTAAAAGAAAATCAATGGAGTGTTTTAAGACAAAAGCAAAATACTGTGGATGCTGTGGATGCACTTAGACAATGAAAAAATGGGATAGACCATTTCCAGCCACACGAGGCAGTGGGCGGGGCTTAAATCACCAGCCAGCTTTCTCCAGCAGCAGAGGGAGCTATTGCACTTGTACAGACCTCTGTGGTTGAACATCCACAATTGCAACAGCTGAGGCGAGGCCACAAAGGCAAGTGAGCCTGGACGATTATGTTCTGGGCTCACTAAATCTATTCAAATGATATTAAAATTAGATTTGAATAATTTATTAATCCTCGCACTGGAAATGGATGTGAGGCTGACCTCGCTGGAAATCTGGTACCAGTAAGATTGCAGGAGGTGAGAAATTGGGCGTGAACCTGATTTCTAGGCTCTTGCGCGATTTTACTGGCTTGCTCCGCCCATCTGGGAGGGGTGAGCTGGTAAAAGCGCGGCCCATGAGTCTAATCATCAAACATGGATTTATGTTCCACCACACTTTGGCCTAGAATTTGTCAGCTGCTGCCAGTTAGTACACCCTTAAAAAGATTATTCAAACACTTGATGCTGGAGGCTGTGGTGTAGTGACATTGTTGTTGGGCAAGCAATACAGAGACTCAAGCAATGCTTTCGGGACCCAGGTTCAAATCCTGTTAAAGCAGATGGTGAAATTCAATAAAAATCTGGAATTAGAGTCTCATGACCATTAATCAATTGTTGTAGAAACTTATTTGGTTCACTAATGTCCTTTAGGGAAGGAAATCTATCATCCTTACCTGGTCTGACCTTCATGTAGCTTCAGATCCAATGTGGTTGACTCTTAAATGAGAAATGAGCAATAAATGCTGACCCAGCCAGTGACGCCCACATCCCAAGAATATAACAAAGTAGAACATTAATCTTTACATTTATTTTCTTGAACGGATGCATACAAAGCACAATCTTATACAGAATGTTTCAGAAGCAATTGCTTTAACACATTAACTCCAATTCGGACAGTGTTTTAATCTGTTTCCCATTGAGTGTTTCAGGTTTTGCACATACTGTTGAGTTGACTGAATACATTTTTTCAGAGTTGATTGTTATCCAGTGCCACAGATGTTTCAGGTCGCAGTTACAAACCCACGGGTTCAGTGAGAGATCTAAGCCCTGCTCCCATTTGGCCCCAATGCGCTGGAGTTTATCAAACAGCCCTGGAGGAAGCGACTCTAAGTTGTTCTCGGAAAGATCCATTGTGTCCAGTTTCAGTAGTTTATTAAACAGCCCCACTGGAATCATCCTAATTTTATTACCATTCAGAAACAAATATTCTAAATTAAGCACATGATCAAAGGTACCAGGGAGAAAGCTGTGCAACTGATTATTTCCCAGGTTTAACCTCTCCAGTTTAGCCAACTTGTGGAATAAAGTAACTGGCAGTTTTTCAAATTTATTACTGGAAAGATCAAGTGTTGTTAAATCAGTCAGAGTTTGAAATGAATCGAGAGGCAAGGACTTCAACATGTTGTTTGACAAATCCAGTGACTGAAGACTGTGAAGATGATGAAACCACGAAGGATTTACAGCCTGCAGCTTGTTTCCCTGTAAAACCAAGGTAGTTAGATTAAGAGAGCTGTTAAATAAACCGGGTGGGACTGTATCCAGCAAATTGTTGGTCAAATCCAAGGTTCTCAGCTGATGAAGATCCTTTAGTGCGCCTGAAGAGATGTTTGTCAACTTGTTGCTCGCAAGATTAAGATCTTGGAGCTGGAAAAGCCCAGCGAAATCGTTTTCTTTCAAACTGGAAATATTGGTGAATTCCAGCGATATGCTAGTCGCACTGGACGGAATGTTTTCAGGGACTTCGTGAAGAGATTCGACTGAGACACAAATGACAGACGTGACAGAACTGGAGAAGTAGCAAGTGCAGTGCTCAGGGCAAAGGGTCACGGAAGATGAGAAGCAAATATAGCTCAGGAACAGCACGGCAGTAATCTTACAGGCATCCATTATCGTCTAAAACACAAGAAGAATGGTATTACTTTTGGCCATTTTACAACAACAACAACTTATATTTGCATTGCACCTTTCACGTAATAAAACTTCATAAGGAGCGTTATAAAGTAAAATATGACACCGAGCCACTCAGGGGGATATCAGGCTAGATGCCTAAAACTTGGTTAATGAAATAGCTCTTAATGGAGGAAAGTGAGATGGGGAGGCAGAGAGCTGTACTGAGGGATTTCCAGAGTCAACTGAAGGCATGGCCATGAATAGTGGAGCGATTACCATTGGAGATGCTCAAGAGACCAGAATTAGATGAGCTCGGGATTCCCAGAGCACTGGAATAAATAAAAAACTGCAGATGCTGGAAATCTGTATTAAAAACAGAAAACCCTGGGAAAACTCAGTAGGTCTGATGGCAGAGTATTTTGTGGCTGCAAGAGATTACAGAGATAGGGAGGGACAAAGCAATAGAGGGATTTGAAAACAAAGAAATGGCGGGGGGGGGGGGGAGGGGGCGTGATGTTGCCCTCAGCGTCAGCGAGAACAGTAATGCGGCCACAAGATTTCACGAGAATCGGGAAATGAGGTCTAACCAACAATTCCCCCCCTCCCTCTCGACAGTGACGTAATGAGTCTCCCACCCAGAAAAGGCAGGGGCCTTATTTAAATGCATTCTAATGGAACATTATCATATGTTTAAAAAGCCTTCCCTCCACATTATTCCCCCTCACGGAATATTGAAACTTGGCAGGCATGACATCACGTTAGCGAGGTTCACAACAGGTTTGCGAACACGGGAAATAGTCAAGGTGATCATGCCGGGGGCGCCAAGTATAATCGCCAGTGGCGAGAGGGACATGTCTGGGCAGTGCCCTGGTACTGGTCCCTGGCACTGATTGGCACTGCCTGATGCCTGCAAGGCATAGGGGGGTTGCGGGCAAAGAACCCCAAAGCCTACAAGAGGGTCAAGGGGGCCCAATGTTGCCATTGTGGTTGGGGGGTGGGGTGAGGAATGCCCATTGCTTGCATAGTGTTAGTGGGGAGTGGGTGGGGGGAGAGCCCCAAGTGCTTGTGATGGGGTCATCCGTGTCCATTGTGGAGGGGGGGGGGTGGCGGCTGGGTGGAATTCACTTTCTGTGCTGATTAGGACACCCTTTAAAGATGGCACCCCGATCTATGTGGAGCCGACCTTGCCAGCTCCATGAGGCCCCGCCCCACTAGACCAATGCCAATAACCCCGACCAAACATTTTTTTTTCAGAGTGCCAGAAAGCCTGGTCTAAAAACTCAGCTGTGCAGCAGGAGAGATACGTGACGGTTAGAGCCTGACACTATGAAAAATTATGAGCGGCACGGTGGACAGTGGTTAGCACTACTGCCTCACAGCACCAGGGACCCGGGTTAAGTACCAAAGGCATGGAAAAGCAGCAGATAAGTTGAGACAGGGGTGAAGTCAGGCATGAAGGGTGAAGGTAGAAATATGTAGTCGTAGCTAAGGCACAAGTATGAGGTCAAAAGCTCATCTTCCGGTCAAATATGATACCTCGATCATGAACAGACTGGTTTTATCTCAGACTGTTGCAAGAAAGAGGAATGGTGTCAGGAACTTGGAAGTGGAGGAACAGGACTGAAAATAATATCTTCAGGCATTCCAATATTTAATTGAATGAAATTTCAACTCATCCATTTTAGAGTGGATAACATCAGAAACATGGGGTTATAAAGGATTTTCATTCAGATTTCTAGTCTTCTGTTTCTTTTTAACACATTTCAGTTCATTTTCTTCACAAATGACTTCATTTAGCCAAAATATGTGAATGACATGATGAAGTTTAAAGTTTATTTATTAATGTCACAAACAGGCTTATATTAACACTGCAATGAAGTTACTGTGAGAATCCCCTAGTCACCACTCTCCAGCACCTGTTTGGGTACACTGAGGGAGAATTTAGTATGGCCAATGCACCGAACCAGCACGTCTTTCAGACTGTAGGAAGAAAGCAGAGCACCCGGAGGAAACCCGGGCAGACACGGGAGAATGTGCACACTCCGCACAGACAGCGACCCAAGCTGGGAATCGAACCCAAGTCCTTGGGCACTGCGAGGCAGCAGTGCTAACCACTGTGCCACCATGTCGTCTGGAAAATTTCCTGATCTTAATGTTAATCTTGTGTAGGGTTTCGGATGATAGTTATCAGCCATGATCTTATTAAATGGCAAAACAGGCTCGAAGGGCTGAATGGCCTCGTCCTGCTCGTATTTCTTATGGTCTTATCAATCATAGAAATTTCACTGTCACAAGCTGTGACGCTGTAGAACTGACTCAATTAGTGTATAGATTTTGTGAGTTCCTGTTCTGTAAAGAGGCATGCATACAGGAGCATAATTGGGGAATCAAGTGCCAAGGCCAGAATGCCTGAGTCAAAATAGTTTTAATAGGAAATCAGGATTATTGTGAAATGGGCAAGCTGACCTTTGTACCCAGTTTTCTGATCCAATTCTCATTGAGTTGCATTTTATTGTTTACAAATTACAGTCGATAACTTAACCTGTAGCATTTTCCACACAAACCATTCGAACCTTTCAATTAGATTGTAACTCATTCCCAAAAGAGTATCAGTTTATAATCTTCGGTCTAACCCATCTGAATCCCTTGATTTGATTATAACCTACCGCTCTTTTAGCATGTCTCCATTATTCTTTATGGAACTGAACCCTTTCATTGGATCCTATTATCCTACCACTATGAAGTTGGATAATAAATGGAAAAAATATCTTTGACTGCAGTAAAAAGGGAGGCTGTGGAAAGCCTTGAGTGAAGGAGAGAGTGAAAACTCACAAAGAATTACAAGTGCATGGGAAGAGGAGAGAACACTGAGAGCAACCTGGCAACAGAAAAGAGAGTCGACCAGCAAAAGTCAATCTCAGCTGTCCAATAACTGGGCCCAATCACTGCTTAATTAAACAGTCGAAATAATCTGCATTACCTGAGACTGGTCCAAGTCGGAAACTAATACATTATGCAGAGGGTTTCTGAACAGTGCCTATCTTTGTACAATGTTGCTAGAGAGGATAACCCTGTTATTTTTGCAAATTGATTTCTACCTGTGTGAGTGGAGTGCCTGTTAATCTAATTACATAGCTCCTATGTTGTTCATGTATTAACCATTGCAGAATAGCAGTCATCACTTCTCTTTCCAGTTTTAAAGCTCAGAAATTGGTTCATCCATAATGACTAAAGAACCTTTCTCTACCCAGTAAAATATTGCTTACTAAGTATGTTACCCTGTGGCTGGAACTTTCTCAACAACAGTGCTTGGTTTGATTTATGGCAGCATGTAGCAGTTACTGGCTTCTTTGTTAGCAATTGCACTTAGGCAGTATGTGAACAACTGCCATTCTTTTTTCTTGTACAATACATGTAACAATTAACATTTCAGCAAGTATCATTCACTATTTGCAGCGATTAATTTGAGGACGGCACAGTGGCTGGCACTACCACCTCACAGTGCCAGGGACCTGGGTTCGGTTCCTGGCTTCGGTCACTGTCTGTGCGGAGTTTGCATGCTTTCCCCCATGTCTGCATGGGTTTCCTCCCACAGTCAGAAAGATGTGCTGGTTAGGTGCATTAGCCAAGCTAAATTCTTCCTCAGTGTACCTGAACTCCAGTGTGGCGACTAGTGTGGCGACTAGATTTTTGCAGTAACTTCATTGCAGTGTTAATGTAAACCTACTTGTGACACTAATAAATTAACTTAACTTTTAACTACAGTGACCGGTTTGGAAAATAACTGGGACACGGGATAGAACCTTTTTCTGCTGACTGTGATCTGCAGCATGGTCTGCACATGACACAAAATACCCCACAGCATTCATTGAGTCAGATCGCAGAGTAAGCTCCCTCCATACAAATCCCGGCAGACTGAATAGAAAGCAGCTAATAACAAGAGAAAGAGAGGCTGGGGAAAGCACAGACTTGCAACACCATTAACATATTCTTACCTCACTGTTGAACCGATTCTGAAGCAAATTTGTTCTGTCAGCTTTGTCAGCGGCAATTAATTTGGAGATGTTCTTTTTATATATGGCTCCACAACTGCTCTTTGCCAAAACAAGCAACCGTCTGCCTGTTCCTGTCAAAGGAAGTGAGGCTGGAATACTGGAACTGGTGAAATTTGAAGAGAGGTTACATAATCACCGGAACTGGGAACATTGCTGAGGTCTCTGCCATTTTGGTCAGTGGCACTTCATGCAACATTAGTTAGCCCAATGAGCAATAATGAATTTGTACAGAACATGCAGAACCCTTTTATGAAATGTGTGCTATTTATTCATTTTAATCCTGCTGTTCTGATCAAAAAATATTGCATCAATAAGACTGAAACTTAGAAAACCCTTAGCAATATCTAAAAATCAGCAAACTGTCAGGTGTAATCTGATCTGTTGAAACAGTGTAAAGTTTGCTAAGCATTATGCTGGTAGATCAATATCTATCTTGCTTAGTGGTGACAAGTCATAGGATCAGAGGGTCATAGAGTCTTACAGCACAAAAAGAGGCCCTACAGCCCATTGTATCTGTGCCACTCATCGAGCACCTATCTATTCTAATTCTACTTTCCAACACTTGGTCCATAACCTTGTGTGCTATGACCAACATTGAGGGAGAACTGTGGATATTAAAGGAACAACATTTTCCAAAATATTCCAAAAAATCAGAGAATATTGATACAGAATCAGAGGCACTGTACTGGTATTTGTGGAATATGAACATTATTCCACATTCTGCACGAGATGCTGCAATTTATTGAGACCTGCACCTCTAGCGCAGATTGGGTTGTTTGTGTATACTAACTTTGTGGCTTTTAGCTAAGACACTGTTTAATTATCTTAGTAACTTGCTTTAGTTAGAAGCTTAATGGTTTCAATTAGCTTTACTTCCCAGTTACATTCTAACGTTCAGTTCTTTGGCTGAATTACATTTTATATGGATGCGTAAAGCTGAAATCCACCTGGAGAGAACCTGTACCCAACGAATCTTAAAGATTTCACTTTGGGCAGTTTATGGGGCATACATTTCACATCCCCATACACAGAGAAGCCGAAAATAATTTGCACAAATAACCCTCTCCCCAGCAAAACATCAAAGGTATCCCTTCCTCAGTGGACCATGTGGTGAATTTCTTCCATCATTGTTCAGCTTTGAATACAATTCATATTTGTCAATGCCTGTAGCTGTAGGAACCTCAGTGGTCAACCTCCTCTAGACACTGGATAAAAGCAAATTACTGCGGATGCTGGAATCTGAAGCCAAAAGAGAAAATGCTGGAAAATCTCAGGAGGCCTGGCAGCACCTGTGAAGAGAGAAAAGAGCTGATGTTTCAAGTCCAGATGACCCTTTGTCAAAGTGGTTTTTTAAAAGGTAGGGAACAGTTAAAAATTAAATAAAATGAAAACAAAAGGGTCAAGGTAGGGTAGAGTTAATCATCTGAAGTTGTTGAATTTGATGTTGAGACTGGAAAGCTGCAATGTGCCTGGCCAGAAGATGAGATGCTGTTCCTCCAGTTTGCGTTGAGCTTCACAGACCAAGGACAGACATGTGGGAAAGGGAGCAAGATCGTGTGTTAAAATGGCAAGCAACCGGAAAGTCAGGATCCTGACTGCGCACAGACTGAAGGTTTTCAGCAAAGCGATCACCCAGTCTACGTTTGGTCTCTCTGATATAGTGGAGCTTTGACAAAGGGTCATCTGGACTCGAAATGTCAGCTCTTTTCTCTCCTTGCGGATGCTGCCAGACCTGTTGAGATTTTCTAGCGTTTTCCCTTTTGTCCTCAAGACACTACCTGAAGTCTCACCAAACCACCACCCCCACCTACTAAAGTATTCTGAATAAGGTATAATCAGGCCCAAAGGATTTCCTAATCATTTTGCTTTTGTGACAGATGGGATAAATGGACTGAATGGACAATAATACGGTCATGCAAATTAATGGCATAATGTCTCAATCATCAAAAGAGAGAAAGTCAAGTAATAAATAATGATTTTGTGCGTATAAAATGTTTAATTAAATCATTGAAAAATAAAATTGAAACATTTTTGATTCACTCTGCTCAAATATAGTCCAAAGATGTGCGGTTTAGGTGGATTGGCCATGCTAAATTAAAGTTTATTTATTAGTCACATGTAGTCTTACATTAACACCACAATGAAGTTACTGTGAAAATCCCCTAGTTGCCACACTCTGGCCGGCGCCTGTTTGGGTACACTGAGGGAGAATTTAGCACAGCCAATTCACCTAACCTGCATATCTTTGGACTGTGGGAGGAAACCGGAGCACCCGGTGGAAACCCACACAGACACGGGGAGAATGTGCAAACTCCACACAGACAGTGACCCAAGCCGGGAATTGAACCTGGGTCCCTGGCACTGTGAGGCAGCAGTGCTAACCACTGTGGCGCAGCAGTGCTAACCACTGTGCCACCCTTTGCCCCTTAGTGTCAGGGGGACTAGCTAAGGTAAATGCATGGGGTTATGGGGATAGGGCCTGGGTGGGATTGTGGTCAGTGCAGACTCGATGGGTCAAATGGCCACCTGCACTGTAGGATTCTATGAAGTACACTGCATCCCTTCACATCTGAGAGTTGCATCCCAGCTTGTATGAAGAGCAAGTGATTTTATAGTGCACGGTGGCTGCATTAGAGCAAGTTTTTGTGAGAGCAAGTCTTCCTCTGATGCGGGGGTGGTGGGGGGCGGGCAGCCAGCCTACAGAGAATGCAGAGGGGGCCAGTATCTTTTATAACACTAGCATGTGGGGAACCAAGGTGCAGAAAAATCCTCAAATGTTCCATTAGCAAAGATTAATCACGTTTACACAAAAAAATGTCATTGCTGGCGTCACAGAACAGTTGCCCTGGAGATAAGGCTTCCCTCGCCATTTACAATAGGATGTGCAGTGCAACAGCAAACTGCATTGACTCTTGGGGTGGGAGGGAGAGAGGAAAGGGATAGGCTACAAGGCCGAGAGTAAATTGCAGAGCTGTGGTGCTGCGGATGGCGGCAGTAGCTGCCCGCCTTGGCCAGTGAGCGCTGAAGACTTCGCCTCCTGCGGGGAGGCTTCAGAGACCAGGCGATGCTGCCCCGTCTGCTGGTGCACAGCAGCGCTCGCCGCGACCTCCTCAGCATCTCCCGGACAAAGGGCAGGTGGCGGCGTCCTCGCCCCACCACCAATAGGTGCGTACACTGCTTCAACCCATGGATACATACGCCCCATCTATTGATACCAACGCCACTGATTCATGAATATCAATTGCATTGTAGGCAATTTGGAATTGGGGTCCGAGTCCAACCATCGCCTGGTTTGTAACTGCTTCAAGTGAAAAATTATAGAATGGCTACAGCACAGGTGGAGGCCATTCTGCCCTTTTATATCTGTGCTGGTCCTCTGAAGGAGCAATGCACCCAGTGCCATTTTCATGCCATTTTCCAGAAGCCCGCTTGATTGGCACCACATCTACAAACATCCACTCTCCATCACCAACGCTCAGTTGCAGCAGTGTGTACTATCTACAAGATGCACTGCAAAAATTCAGCAAAGATCCTTAGATAGCATCTTCCAAACCCATGACCACTTCCACCTCGAAGGGCATTTGATTGTGGTGTCAAGGAACCCTAGCTGAACTGGAGTAAAAATGGGAATCAGTTGCTTTACTAGCTGGACGGTTAGGTTTGCTTTGTACCTCGGCTTACTTTCGCCAGGTAAAATGGATCGGTGCTGCTTGCAGATTTCAGATTGTCTAACTATTTGCATGGCCTTTTCTCCAGTCAGATCTTCCTTGGCCTGTAGTATGTCTGAAAGGGCATCATCCGCCAGTCTGACAACAATTCTGATCTTTATGTACCCGGACTTAAGGTCTCCTTAGTCACAGCCTTCGCCAGTCTGTATAGTTCATTTAGAAAAGAGTCAACCAGCTCTCCAGGCTGTTGGACACGTTTGTTGAATTTTGCTCTGTAAAATTTTCATGTATCTCAGATTAAGACACCTATCAAATGATTTAAGAATTCATCAATTTTACCTGAGGATTAATTTATTCCTTGCCTCACAATAATATAGTTGGCTAACAGATCTACGAAATAAAGTACTGTATTTACTTGTTCAGCTTCTATCCTCCTGGAACTATTATGTATTTTAAGAATCTTTTCCACCAAAGTTCCCAATTTTATGTTTGGTTTGACCCTCAGATCAGTCCAAATTGCTCTGGTAATGTTAATTTCTCGCTTTAGAGTTCAGGTGAGTACAGCTTTAAATGCAGATTGTCAGAGAGAAGAAACAGCACCGGAACAGGCCCTACGGCCCTCCAAACCTGTGCCGATCATGATGCCCTAACCAAACTAAAAACAATCTTCTGCCCTCACTCGGTCCGTATCCCTCTATTCCCTCCCTATACATGTACCCATCCAGATGCCTCATACTAATGGGCCTGCTTCCACCACCTCCTCTGGCAGCGCGTTCCAGGCACCCACCATGTTCTGCATGAAAAACTTACCCCGCACATCTCCCTTAAACTTTCCCCTTCTTGCCTTGAACCTGTGCCCCCTTATAATTGAAAGTGGAGTCGATACAGCAACTGGAAAACTGTAGTGTAAAATGCAGAGCGGATATCGCAGAGAGATTCCACTGTCAAGTTTATCCACCACTGTGGAACACGAGGCAAAAACCATGGAGCAGTTTGACACATAGGACTTCTCGCCAGCAAGGAAGAGGATGAGGATGGCTGCTCATCCTGACATTGAAGAAGTTCTGCTGATGTCATTCAAGGCAGCCCAAGTGGGGAAGATTCCACCTTTGGTCCAATCTTCCAGGAAGGGGATGTTTGAGCTGATGACTGGATTGATTTAAGACAAGGCATAACATCGTCTTTGATTTGATTTGATTTATTATTGTCACATGTATTAGGATACAGTGAAAAGTATTGTTTCTTGCGCACTATACAGACAAGGCATACCGTTAATAGAGAAGGAAATGAGAGAATGTAGAATGTAGTGTTACATTCATAGCTAGGGTTTAGAGAAAGATCAATTTAATGCAAGGTAGGTCCATTCAAAAGTCTGATGGCAGCAGGGAAGAAGCTGTTTTTGAGTCGGTTGGTACATGTCTTCAGACTTTTGTATCTTTTTCCCTATGGAAGAGAGAATGTCCGGGGTACGTGGGTTCTTAATTATGCTGGCTGCTTTGCCGAGGCAGCGGGAAGTATAGACAGAGTCAATGGATGGGAGGCTGGTTTGCCTGATGGATTGGGCTACATTCACGACCTTCTGTAGTTTCTTGCGGTCTTGGGCAGAGCAGGAGCCATACCAAGCTGTGATACAACCTGAAAGAATGCTTTCTATGGTGCATCTGTAAAAGTTGGTGAGAGTCGTAGCTGACATGCCAAATTTCCTTAGTCTTCTGAGAAAATAAAGGCATTGGTGGGCTTTCTTAACTATGGCGTCACGATGGGGGGACCAGGACAGATTGTTGGTGATCTGGACACCTAAAACCTTGAAGCTCTTGACCATTTGTACTTCGTCCCCATTGATGTAGACAGGGGCATGTTCTCCACTACATTTCCTGAAGTCGATGACAATCTCCTTCATTTTCTTGACATTGAGGGAGAGATTATTGTCACCGCACCAGTTCACCAGATTCTCTGTCTCATCCCTGTACTCTGTCTCGTCATTGTTTGAGATCAGACCCACTATGGTGGTGTTGTCAGCAAACTTGAAAATCGAGTTGGAGGGGAATTTGGCCACACAGTCATAAGTGCATAAGGAGTACTGTAGGAGGCTGAGAACACAGCCTTGTGGGGCACCGGTGTTGAGGATGATCGTGAAGGTGATGTTGTTGCCTATCCTTACTGATTGTCTTCTGCATGGTATGCTGTGAGGGTGCAGAGGTGACAGCCGCAATGACAGATGGTTGGCTCCAAAACAGACTTGGCCACATCCTGAACAAGTTTGCACCAAGAGACATGTTTTCTGTGGATAAACCTGGAGTGTTTTACTGAAGAGATGATCTGGGATTTTGCACAAAAACACCAAAAAGATGCTTGGCTGCAGTGACAACATGGAAGACTAGTACCACACATGTCTAAAAACAGTACGCTAAGCAGAAGAAGATCATTGAGTTTTTCTGGAGTTAACTCCTGGCCTTTTTACAATGCAAAGCTTCAGCCTTTTGCAAGGCCAGGTCATTGCAAAATGTGAACAAATTGAATCAGTAAAAACTTAACCTTCTAATTTCAAAAAAAATGCAACTTCAATTTATGTAATCTCTCCTGGTATATAATCCATGGAGTTCAGATATCATTCTGGTAAATCTATACCGCACACATGCCGAAGGCAATCTGTATCTCTTAAGGTGTGCTGATCAGGCTTGCGCACAGTCCTCCAGGTTTGAGCTAACCAAGGCTTTATATATCTATCGTATAACGTCTATCTCTCTGGTCCTCTTAATACAAAGACCAGGATTCCATCAGCCACTTGGATTATTTTCTGTCCCCCTCTATGATATTTTAATGATCTATGTGCCTGGACCACTAAAGCTCTTTGGAACTTTCTACCATTTAGAAAGCACTCTGATTTATCTTTTTTAGGCCAAAAGTGGATGACCTCATATTTGCTGACATTGAAATCCATTTGTCCCTTTTTTCCCCATTTACTTCATCAATCAATGTCTCTTTGTAATGTTACATTTTTCTCTACATTGCTTATAATGCTGATCTTCTTTGAGTCATCTGCAAACTTGGATATATGGTTCTACCCCACCATTAACATCATTAGCAATTACAGTGAATAGTTGAGGGCCCAACATGGGACCGTGTGGGACACCACGAGCCATGTGCAGCTAATTAAAGTCTCTGAAATGATGCTTACTCACTGTCGCTTGTCACTCAGCCAAGTTCCCAACCAGCTCAATAATTTGCCTTCACTGGCATGAGCTTTAATCTCCAATGGATAAATCTAAAACAAATTAAATTTACAAAACCAATGTTATTGTCAGGGCCTGCTTTAATATCAACTGTCTTTAGTGTTATATTTGGTCTTCAGTGTCAAGATAAGTATGTAAAAATATAGAGCATATCACTTGCTGAGTTATGTCTCATACTCTTTGTGTAATTCTAATGGCTTACTGAAATTCTCTATCTGTGGCATTCCTTTTTCTAGTTGTATTTTACCAGGAATATTTGCTCCAACCTTCCAGTTTAATGCCCATTATGCAAGCAAAATTAAAAAGGTGAGCCAAACTGTTGAAACTTTATATGTAATGTGCATTTTTATTTTATAAATAAAAACTTATGGAATATGAGCTGTAGTGGGCCTTTTGGCCCTCGGGCCTGCTCCCCCATTCAACATAATCATGGCTGATCGTAAACATCATTGTTACCGTTCTGCACCATCCCTAAATCCCTTCATTTCCACAGCAATCAAAATTCTGTTGACTTTGTCTTGAATTTACCCTATGTCTGAGCATCCAGAACTTGTTTGGGGCAGTGAAAGGCTTTTGAGTGAACCCATTTTTCCTTATCTCACTTCTAAATGGCAGCCTCTTATTCTGAGAGAGTTGCCCCATGTTCCAGATTCCCCACCCAGGGAACACTTAAGGGTACACAATCAGCTTGCTTTGGATTCTTTGGTCTTATCTAATGATTAACATGTTCAGTTACTTATTAACTCAGGATCCACCAACCCTGTACCTGTTGACTTCCATTGTCTTCTTGCTGCCAATCCACATTCCTCATCCTCATTTATAAATCCCTCTGGTCTCATCATAGCTGACCTCTGTAACCCCTTTAAAATTATCATTCCCATTCTATGACTTTAATTCCCTGGGCTTTCAACTTCTGTGCTTTGCCCCTACTTGCTTAGCTTCACCCAATATCACCATTGGTCTTTTGGCATGTCAGCCACATTGGCTGCTGTTTCCTCATGCAATCTTGCTCCTTTGTGATTTCTCCTGGTTGTTGGGATGTGTAGCCTACATACCTGATATCACATCAGTCATAGCAAATATCACATTTCCTCATCTGTTGGCAACAGACAGAGAGTACTGACTTTATTCAACCTGCCTGTGCTTGCAAAACTCAGAACCTAATGTTCAATGTTAGATGTGTTTCTGTGATTGGACAGCACTTACTGAACAATCCTGAGTATGTTAAGAATGACGTTAACAACCAACTTAAGAGTATCAGCCACACTTACGTTTGCTACTAGATACATTATTCAAATGCAGGGCCTTGTCCTCCTTAAACAGAAAGAACATGTCCAAGCATTGTGTCTTAATTAAGTAAGCAAAATTAAAGAAAAACATGGGAGCCAACTGTTCTCTGGTGCAGTCTCCAAGGCAATGCCTCGACCAGAATTCACTTGCCAAACAATCATGCAGTATAAACTGTTGTTCCCTTTGAAATTTGGTGTTCTTGCATCCGTCCTGATGAGTGCAAAATAAACATGCTTTGGCAGCATGTTTCTTTTTTCAGCAGTACCCAAATTCTGTACGACCAAATGAGTATTAAATGTCAGTTGTTGTTGGGTGTCATTAATAACTTAGGAATTCAAATGGATTGTATGTTTCCAGTGAAAATATCTTAACCATTACCTCTGTGTAACTGCTGTTTTTCCCCTGTGATATTAAAAAAAAGCTGCATATGGTAGTGTGCATTTTTTTAATAGGTACAATCCTTTGGAAAGTTTTTTTTGAAATCCAGTATGAATCACCCATTTTATTTATGGCAATGTGGAGGAATGCAAATACAGGAGTCAGCATTAGTTGGATACAGTTCTGTACAAGAAGGCAAATGGGATGTTGGCCTATATCGCAAGGGGGATAGAATATAAAAGCAGAGATGTCTTGCTGCATCTGTACAGGGCATTGGTGAGGCTGTAGCTGGAATACTGTGTGCAGTATTGGTCCCCTTATTTGCGGAAGGATATATTGGCCTTGAAGGGAGTGCAGAGTGTGGTGAACCATAGATGGTTACCACTATGGGTACTGAACCATAGATGGTTAGCACTGTGGGTACTGAACCATAGATGGTTAGCACTATGGGTACTTGTACATATGTTACTGTTGTCACTGTTGGGGTTAGGGTTGGGGTGTTCTACCTGTTGGTATTGTTCGGTGGTACACTCCGGTTGGCTCCGCCTACCTGTAGGAGTATAAAGGTCACTGCACTGCCTGGTGACCCTTTAGTCTGGGATTGTATTGTTATGCAGTATGCTCCATTCTTGTTACTAATAAAAGCCTTTATTTCCCGGGTACGATCCAGCCTCCCGAGTGATTTAATCGCGCATCACAGAGAAGGTTCACCAGGTTGATACCAGAGATGAGGGGTGTTGATTATGAGGAGAGACTGAGCAGATTGGGTTTGTACTCGTTGGAATTTAGAAGGCTGAGGTGGGATCTTATAGAGACCTATAAGATAATGAAGGGGCTGGATAGGGTAGAGGTGGCGAGATTCTTTCCACTTAGAAAGGAAGCTAGAACTAGAGGGCACAGCCTCAAAATAAAGGGGGGTCAGTTTAGGACAGAGTTGAGGAGGAACGTCTTCTCTCAGAGGGAGGTGAATCTCTGGAATTCTCTGCCCACTGAAGTGGTGGAGGCTACCTCGTTGAATATGTTTAAATCATGAATAGATGGATTCCTGATCGGTAAGGGAATTAGGGGTTATAGGGATCAGGCGGGTAAGTGGAACTGATCCACTTCAGATCAGCCATGATCTTATTGAATGGCGGGGCAGGCTCGAGGGGCTAGATGGCCTACTCCTGCTCCTATTTCTTATGCTCTTATGTTCTTATGTACTGGACAATATGATTCCGCTAACCTTTGACTGCACCACTACGGATGTTTTTATTCCAGACATTAGCTATCCTTATGCCCTTTTGAGTGAGATTACCAGCTTTTGTCAAATTAATATTCCATTTCTACTGGAAAAAATGTTGAAAGTGACGAAATCTGTTTTATTTGAGACCATCTCACTAGGGGAAAGAGCACACATTGATAAATTGGAGCTGGTATTGAGAATTTATTTTGCAACACAATGGGGAATGTTCTACCCCTTTGCACCATTTGGTTACCTCCAAATTTCCTTATGATGGTACAGCTGCAATTGGGAGGTTGCCAAATAGTGAGTCATAAGTGTGAGGTTGGCTGTGCTGGGGCCATCCATGTATTACATGGCTGCAATGCACAATGCAGCCTTCATCAAGCATCCCCACTCATGGAAAGTTCACATTACTGGAACCTTTTTTTTAATGTTACTTCTGTTGAATCATTTTTGAATCAGCGGAATTATAGAATCACAGAAATGTTACAGTGCAGAAGGAGGCCATTTGGCCCATTGAGTCTGCACCGACAACAATCCCACCTAGGCCCTATGCCCGTAATCCCACATATTTCTCCTGCTAATCCTTCTAACCTACACATCCTGGGACACTAAGGGCAATTTAGCATGGCCAATGCATCTAACCCGCACATCTTTGAACTGTGGGAGGAAACTGGAGCTCCCGGACAAAACCCGTGCAGGCACGGGGAGAACGTACAAACTCCATACAGACAAACTGGGAATTGAACCAAGATGCCTGGAGCTGTGAGGCAGCAATGCTAACCACTGTGCCATCGTGCCGTCCATCGCCGAGGAAGTGATGGCCTAGTGGTATTATTGCTGGACTATTAATCCAGAAACTCAGCGAATGTTCTGGGGACCCGGGTTTGAATCCCACCATGGCAGGTGGTGGAATATGAAGTCAATAAAAAATGTCTGGAAATAAAAGTCTACTGATGACTATGAAACCATTGTTGATTGTCGGAAAATCCTTTAGGGAAGGAAATCTGCCATCCTTACCTGGTCTGGCCTATATGTGACTCCATATATGTGACTTTGATAGATATAGGACAGATGTCAGAGGTAGGTTCTTCACTCAGAGAGTAGTAAGGGCATGGAATGCCCTGCCTGCAGCAGTAGTGGACTAGCCAACGTTAAGGGCATTTAAATGGTCATTGGATACACATATGGATGATATTGGAATAGTGTAGGTTAGATGGGCTTTAGATTGGTTTCACTGGTTGGCGCAACATCGAGGGCCGAAGGGCCTGTACTGCGCTGTAATGTTCTATGTTCTATGTTCTATATATGTGATTTACTCTCAACTGCCTTCTGAAATGGCTTAGCAAGCCACTCAGTTCAAGGACAACTAGGGATGGGCAATAAATGCTGGCCAGCCAGTGATGCCCATGTCCCATGAATGAATTAAAAAAAATAGTGGCTCATTAGGTGCAATTTTGTCTTGTCAAATGCAAGTAGTAGCAGTTTATTACAGTTAATCTTGCTGCTGATTGCATTACCACATCTAGAGTACAATAGTCTGGAAAACTGGCAATCTTGGCCCCCATTTTGGGTGAAGTGGTGGTGGAGGCATATTGGCATTGTCACTGAACTAGCAATCCAGAGACCCAAGGTAATGCTCTGGGGACCTGGGTTTGAATCCGACCATGGCAGAGGCGGCATTTTAATTCAGTAAAAATCTGGAATTAAAAAAAATCTAATGATGGCCGCGAAACCGTTGTAGATTGTTGTTAAAACCTATATTTAGGGAAGGAAATTTGCTGTCCTTACCTGGTCAGGCCGATATGTGACACTAGTGGTTGACTCTTAAGCTCCCTCTGCAATGGCCTAGCAAGCCACTCAGTTTTATCAAACAGTTAAAAACAATTCAATAAAGAATGAAAAAAATGCACAGACCACCCAGCCTCGAACTTGGCATTGGAAACAACAGCAAATTCAAAAATCTGGAACTCCCTCCCTAACAGCATTGTGGGTGTACCTTCACCAGAAGGATTAACATGGTTCAAGAAGGCAGCTCCCTACCACCTTCTCAAGGGTGGGGAATAAATGGGCCTAGTCAGTGATGTCCACATTGCATAAATAAATGTTTAAAACCTTGTCATAACATTGGCCTCAATCTGATCATATCTGTAACCTTAGCTGCCTCCTGGTTTTACTGTTAACCTTGGCTGCCGCCTGGTTTTACTGTTAACCTTGGCTCCCTCCTGGTTTTACTGTTAACCTTGGCTCCCACCTGGTTTTACTGTTAACCTTGGCTGCCGCCTGGTTTTACTGTTAATCTTGACTCCCACCTGGTTTTACTGCTAACCTTGGCTCCCATCTCACCATATTGGAAACTTCTGTTTCCATCTATCATCATCTATCCCAATTTTCTCAATTAGTTATTGACAGAATTAGTTATGCAAGTCAGATATGGGGGCATAGAGGACATCTTGACTGATTTCATGTGATTAATGAAGATATAATGGACAGAATTAATCAATGTGTTTTATTACTATTCATTTTGGCGTCTTATTCAGTTACATTGTCCTTTTGAAAGCACAATTCAATTTCTCTGAAAACCCGTGACAAATAGCAAAGTTTTTGTACGTTTTGAGCTTGTTAAGTGTTGGGAAGTGAAAGCTTTCATTTTGGACATTCAGAAAACCATTCTTTCTGGACGCTTTGAGTAAGAATTGCATGTCGATGTCAATTCAGGCCAAATTCAGAGCAATCCCTGTGTGTGTTTCTTATAAAGAAGTAGGCTGAGACTGTCCAAACCCAATTCACCTGGGGCGCTTGCAGCCCATAAACAAAGTATTTTCATCAAAACTCGTTGCATTCTGGGGTAGTGCCGGTTGATTGGAAAACGGCTAATGTTACGCCGCTGTTTAAAAAAGGAAGGAGACAAAAGGCGGGTAACTATAGGCCGGTCAGCTTAACGTCTGTAGTAGGGAAAATGCTGGAATCCATTATTAAAGAGGAGATAGCAGGGCATCTGGATAGAAATGGCTCCATCAATCAGACGCAGCATGGATTCATGAGGGGAAAGTCGTGCTTGACGAACATGTTGGATTTTTATGAAGATGTGACTAGGGCGGTTGATGGAGGAGAACCGGTGGATGCGGTGTTTTTGGATTTCCAAAAGGCGTTTGATAAGGTGCCCCATAAAAGGCTGCTGAAGAAGATTAGGGCACACGGAGTTGGGGGTAGTGTGTTAAAGTGGATTGGGGACTGGCTATCCGACAGGAAGCAAAGAGTCGGAATAAATGGGTGTTTTTCCGGTTGGAGGAAGGTAACTAGTGGCGTGCCGCAGGGATCGGTACTCGGGCCGCAACTGTTTACCATTTATATAGATGATCTGGAGGAGGGGACGGAGTGTAGGGTAACGAAGTTTGCAGATGACACAAAGATAAGTGGAAAAGTGAATCGTGTGGAGGACGGAGAAGATCTGCAGAGAGATTTGGACAGGCTGAGTGAGTGGGCGAGGATATGGCAAATGGAGTATAACGTTGAGAAATGCGAGGTTATACACTTTGGAGGAAATAATAACAAATGGGATTATTATCTCAATGGAAACAAATTAAAACATGCTACCGTGCAAAGGGACCTGGGGGTCCTTGTGCATGAGACGCAAAAGCCCAGTCTGCAGGTACAACAGGTGATCAAGAAGGCAAATGGGATGTTGGCCTATATTGCGAAGGGGATAGAATATAAAAGCAGGGATGTCTTGATGCACCTGGTAAGAAGTTTAACAACACCAGGTTAAAGTCCAACAGGTTTATTTGGTAGCAAAAGCCACACAAGCTTTCGAGGCTCTGAGCCCCTTCTTCAGGTGAGTGGGAATTCTGTTCACAAACAGAACTTATAAGATGCACCTGTACAGGGCATTGGTGAGGCCGCAGCTGGAATACTGTGTGCAGTATTGGTCCCCTTATATGAGGAAGGATATATTGGCATTGGAGGGAGTGCAGAGAAGGTTCACCAGGTTGATACCGGAGATGAGGGGTTTGGATTATGAGGAGAGGCTGAGGAGATTGGGTTTGTACTCGTTGGAGTTTAGAAGGATGAGGGGGGATCTTATGGAGACTTATAAGATAATGCGGGGGCTGGATAGGGTGGAGGCGGAGAGATTCTTTCCACTTAGTAAGGAAGATAAAACTAGAGGACACAGCCTCAAAATAAAGGGGGGTCGGTTTAAGACAGAGTTGAGGAGGAACTTCTCCCAGAGGGTGGTGAATCTCTGGAATTCTCTGCCCACTGAGGTGGTGGAGGCTACCTCGCTGAATATGTTTAAAGCGCGGATGGATGGATTCCTGATCGGTAAGGGAATTAAGGGTTATGGGGATCAGGCGGGTAAGTGGTACTGATCCACGTCAGATCAGCCATGATCTTATTGAATGGCGGGGCAGGCTCGAGGGGCTAGATGGCCTACTCCTGCTCCTATTTCTTATGTCCTTATCAATCAGTAAAGTTTTAAATGGTTTTCACCAGTTTCCAAAGTTGGGAGTGTTTCACTTACTGCCTCCTCCTTCAGAACGGAGAAGCATGAAGTAGCAAATTGTAACTTCAAATGGTCGTGCCATAAAAACTATTGGAATCCCAGTGAGACGATTCTAGAGTCTAGTAATAACTCAACTTAATCTTCAGTTTTGAAGAAGAATCATATTGAGTTTGAAATGTTAACTCTGATAATCTGGATGGGATTTTCCAGCCGTGCTCGTCTCAAGACCGGAAAATCCCGCCCGAGGTCAATGGACCTTTGCATCGTCCTGTCCCGCTTGCTGCGATTCCCGTGGTGGGAAAATTCCGCCCTCTGTTCACAGACACTGCTGGACATGCTGAGTTTTCCCAGAACTTTCCGTCTTTATTTTAATTTTCTGTTTACAGTACTGAAAATAATCTTTTTAATGTAGCTCCTCCAAGCGCTCTGAGTTTTGTTTGAATAATGTGGTTATCTTCCTCTGTAGGAGTCAGTATCCTTTGGTGTGAACATTTTTCAGGGCAGGATCAGCACTGAACAAGTGTTTCCCTATCCATCAGGTGAGTTAATTAGTGGGAAAGAAAGAACATGAAGAATTCTTTTTTGATTATTTCCCAAATGTATAAAATTGTACAGATATCCAAGAGTCCCTGGCACATATGTATGCTCTGAAAACTGCCAGTCACACTGTTTTGAGATGGTGGAAGCTGAAATATATATTTGGCACTTCGTGTTGGATTTAACAGTTAGTAAAAATCCCACAGCAGCCTACACCTTCCCCCATACACCTCCTCCTCCTCGATTGTGGGTGGCAAGGGCTGTGCCCTCATGATGGCAAGGTTATGCAGCATACAACAGATCACGACAAATTTTGATACATGTTCTGAAGAGTATTACAGGATTCCTGCAGAGAGTTCCAGACACAAAAGCATTGCTTAAGCCCCTTGCTGGTCTGCTTGATCACATTTTCTGTGGCAGTACAGGTTTTCTTTATATGCATGCTGTCCATACGCATTGCAGCCCTGAGCTAAGGGGTCAGTGTGCGGTGTCTTTCCAATCGTAACTTCTTTGTAAAGCCAATAGGATCCAGTGTATTGCTAAACTAACTTCCTTAACTCCTGCCAGACTCCAGGACGTGTAATTTGCATCCACAGTATCTAGCCATCTCTCCACCCAAAGGAAAAAAGTCGGTCGAGAGTGTTACCTTCCTCTCAATTGTCTCAAATGCAACTGATTCTTAGCTAGATTGTAATTTCCCAGATATTAAAAACATAAGAACATAAGAACTAGGAGCAGGAGGAGGCCATTTGGCCCCTCAAGCCTGCTCCGCCATTCAATAAGATCATGGCTGATCTTTTTGCGGACTCAGCTCCACATACCCGCCCGCTCACCATAACCCTTAATTCCTTTACTGTTCAAAAATTTATCTATCCTTGCCTTAAAAACATTCAATGAGGTAGCTTCAACTGCTTCACTGGGCAGGGAATTCCACAGATTCACAACCTTTTGTGTGAAGAAGCTCCTCCTCAACTCAGTCCTAAATCTGCTTCCCCTTATTTTGAGGCTATGCCCCCTAGTTCTAGTTTCACCCGCCAGTGGAAACAACTTCCCTGCTTCTATCTTATCTATTCCCTTCATAATCTTATATGTTTTTATAAGATCTCCCCTCATTCTTCTGAATTCTAATGAGTATAGCCCCAGTCTACTCAGTCTCTCTTCATAAGCCAACCCTCTCAACTCTAGAATCAACCTAGTGAATCTCCTCTGCACCCCCTCTAGTGCCAGTATATCCTTTCTCAAGTAAGGAGACCAAAACTATACACAGTACTCCAGGTGTGGCCTCACCAGCACCTTATACAGCTGCAACATAACCTCGCTGTTTTTAAACTCCATCCCTCTAGCAATAAAGGACAAAATTCCATTTGCCTTCTTAATTACCTGCTGCACCTGCAAACCAACTCCTTGTGATTCCTGCACAAGGACACCCAGGTCCCTCTGCACAGCAGCATGCTGCAATTTTTTACCATTTAAATAATAGTCCATTTTGCTGTTATTCCTACCAAAATAGATGACCTCACATTTACCAATATTATTGCAAGGGTCCAAGTGAGAACTCCTCAGAAATGATTCCTCCACCAAAAGGGAATAGGAGTCTGGTTTGTGGAGCATTTGACACAGAAGGTTAGATGAGACAATTTAAGTTTTGAGTAAACAGATAAATTTAATACTATGAAAAAGCATGCAACTGGATGGTTAGACAAAGAGTATATACATTGCAACACCTACATAATATCCCAAAAAGATGACCAATTTTTATATCTATGTGAGAATCCCAAATGTGAATTCTTATTTAATGCAAATACTCGATTTTAAAAGAAAACTTGGATATCCATCAAACATCAAATTATATTACCTTGATTCCGGAGACTGAACGACTTGTTAGGATGGATCTCGCATGGGGGTGATCCCTACCACACTCTCCCCTAAAGAAGCCTGATAATTCAAATTACATGGAGATATTTGGAACAACGTTTTGGTGTTGTACAATCAAAGGATGGTGTGGAAGAAGGTCATTCCCTAAATAATAGAGCACTTCGACTCATTATTCCATATTAGGTGAGAAGACTCTCTTATTATAATTAAATCGCTCATTCAATTTCTAGGAAATGTTTTTCTGAATTTGTTCTTGAAAAACAAAGTGTGGATATCAGTCATGTTGGCCAAACTGCTTGGTCAATGTATTGCGTTCAGTAAGGTGAGAAAGAATGGTGGCACAGTGGTTAGCACTGCTGCCTCACAGGGACCTGGGTTCGATTCCCAGCTTGGGTCACTGTGTGTGCGGAGTCTGCACGTTCTCCCTGTTCCTTTGTAGCTTTCCTCCACGTGCTTTGGTTTCCTCCCACGGTCTGAAAGATGCATTGGCCATGCTGAATTCTCCCTCAGTGTACTTGAACAGGTGTTGAGAGTGTGGCGACTGGAGGATTTTCACAGTAACTTCATTGCAGTGTTAATGTAAGTCTACTTGTGACACTAATAAATAAACCTTGAACTTAGAAGAAGTTCAAGGAAGCTGTTCTTTCCCACTCCACTTTAATAACTTGATTAAAGCAAAATGTCACTTCATATCTTGAGAACTTTCTTTTTTAGTCATTCATTTTGAAACTTGGGGATTTCATATTTTGTTGCAGTCTTATGTCAGTATTTATTTTACTTTGTGGAAGGAACATATTGATGTCCAAAGTTGTGCAGGTTAGGTGGATTGGCCATGCGAAATTGCCCCTTAGTGTCACAAGATGTGTAGGTTAGGGGGATTAATGAGGGAAATACGTGGGGTTACAGGGATAGGGCAGTAGGTAAAGATGCTCTGTCAGAATGTAGGTGCAGACTCGATGGGCAAATGGCCTCCTCCTGTTTTGTAGGAATGCTATGGTTCTATAATAGTACTTGGGGCCTAGTGTTCCTTTTATTTGATTGTGGTTTTATTTATCCAAACTGGCATTGTACATTCGTGCGAGTTGTCATTGTAAGGACCCTTAGGATAATGGCTTCTAAATGTATGTAATCTTTATCAGCAATGTCACATTGATGTGAAGGAAGTTGACTGTGTATATGCTTGGTCAGCTTTGCTCTTGGAAAATGCAGCTTGCTGCAGGTTTTACTGAAAATGAGTTTTAAAATTAATTTCTTGTATCTATTTAATATATTACAGCCCTTATTCCTTTACAAGTGGATGGCCTTTTTCAACCAGTAACCATTCTCTCTTTCAGTGTTTCCCTAGGTTTTTCCAAGCATAATCCCCAGCTGAATGCCGATGGTGGCATAGTGGTAATGTCACTGGACTAGTAATCCAGAGATTCAGGTGAATTCTCTGGGGGGGACATGGGTTCAAATCCTTCCAGGGCAGCTGGTGGAATTTAAATTCAATAAATAAATCGGGAATATAAAATTAGTCTCAGCAAGCCATAATTGAAAGTTGCAAAACCCCATCTGGTTCACTATTACTAAGCAAATCTTCCATCATTACCTAGATCTGACTTACATGGGACTCCAGATGCACAGCAATAGAAACATAGAAAATAAGAGCAGAAGAGGCAATTCAGCCTTTCAAACCTGCTCCACCATTCATTATGATCATGGCTGATCATCCAATTCAAAAGCCTGATCCCTCCTTCCCCCCATATCCTTTGATCCCCTTCGCCTCAAGTGTTATATCAACCTGCTTCTTGAAAACATTAAATGTCTTGGCTTCAATTACGTTCTTTGGTAGCGAATTCCATAGGCTGAGCACTCTCTGGGTGAAGAAATTTCTCCTCATCTCTGTCCTAAGTAGTTTATCTTGCATTCTCAGACTGTGACCTCTTGTTCTGGACACCCCTACCACCGTGAATATCCTTCTTGCATCTACTCTCTCTAGTCCTGTTAAAATTATGTAGGTTTTGATGAGATCCGCCCCCCTCCTTAGTCCAAAGGTGTGCAGGTTAGGTGCATTGGCCATGCTAAATTATCCCTTTGTGTCCTAGGATGCATAGGTTAGAGGGATTAGTGGGGTAAATATGAGGGATTATGGATATAGAGGCTGGATAGGATTGTTGTCGGTGCAGACTCGATGGGCCAAATGGCCTCCTTTAGCACTGTAGCGTTTCTATGATTCTTCTGAACTCCAGCCAGTACAATCCTAATCGACTCAATCTCTCCTCATATGTCAGTCTCACCATTCCAGGAATCAGCCTGGTACACGTTCTCAATCTGACTCTGAGGGATTGGCCCAGCAAGCCAAACAGTTCAAGGTCACTTAGGGATGGATAAGAAGTGTTAGCCTTTCCATTGATGCACACATCTCATGAAAGAATAAAAATAAATTCTTTTGGCTCCCGGGATGAAATTTTGAGGGGTACGAGAGTTGGGAGTGTGGGGCGCACATTGGTGGGCAGGAGGGTTCAGTTGTTGCGTGGCGGAGAGGGGAAGGGAATTGAGGTTATGTCATTCTCCCTGTCCTTCACACCCCCCAACTCCCTCACTGGGGGAGTTGATAAAGGACAGGATTTTGACAAAAAATATTTATTACAGTGGCAGCAAGGGCCTCAGTCTGAGCCATGATGTGGAGATGCCGGCGTTGGACTGGGGTAAACACAGTAAGAAGTCTCACAACACCAGGTTAAAGTCCAACAGGTTTATTTGGTAGCACAAACCACTAGCTTTCGGAGCGCTGCTTGCGCGATCGTCTTGGAGATCCTCTCCACTTTGAGCCGGCAGTTTGCGGTGTCGATGGTAGCCATGATGTGGAGCTCCAGTCTGAGTCAGTCTGAGTCAGTGGAACTCAGTCTGAGCTCCATGGCAACCATTGCTGCCTCAGACCCCAAAACTCGCAGCTCTCAACACCAGTGGGTGACATGATGCATAATTTGGGAAGCCCTAAACCAGTCTGTCGCGATGGCATACATGCACATTGTACAGTGGACTGTTGCTTAAATAAGGCATCTTAACTGCTACAAGAATACTGAGGAATGTCTTGCTTGATGTGCTGAATATGGTTGCAGTGAAGTTGGACATTGAGGGAGCGGTACCCCTTCTAGTTACAGTGCATCTGAGAATTTATGTTTGGCACCTGCAAAGCGATGTTTGTGTAGTCAATGGCACAATGGGGCTGCCTGCAATTGTGGTGAAGCCTAATGTTCGCTCTGCTTACTTCTATCTGGCAGGAGAGATTAGAGCTTTTCAGTTCTCTTTTCATACAGAGCCTCAGTGATGTTCCTTACACAATAGTGAATGGCTAACTGGGATATGTTGCAAATCCTGTCTGCTCCAATCTGGAAATGGATGGCAGCTGCCACTTCCATAGCCAATGGCAATGCCATCCTTGCCCTGCTCTGAGGCTGTGATGCTTGTTAAGATTTTCCGTGAGTAACTCTTGTTGAAGTGGAGTTCTCTAACACTCTGTTCTCACTTCGATTACGGTAGGAGAATTATTCCCTGAAGACACTGGGTGGATATGACCTCCTGTTAAGATCACTTCTCCACTACTTGGGGCGGCATGGTGGCAAAGTGGTTAGCACTGCTGCCTCACAGCATCAGGGACCCGGGTTCAATTCCCGGCTTGGGTTACTATCTGTGCGGAGTCAGCACGTTCTCACTGCGTCTGTGTGGGTTTCCTCCGGGTGTTCCGGTTTCCTCCCATAGTCCGAAAGACGTGCAGGTTAGGTGCATTTGCCATTCTAAATTCTCCCTCCGTGTACCCGAACAGGCTCCGGAGTGTGGCGACCAATGGGTTTTCACAGTAACTTCATTGCAGTGTTAATGTAAGCTTGCTTGTGACACTAATAAATAAACTTTACTTTACCTCCTCCTATCTCTGAGGTCAGCTTGCCCTGATCTGCGTCATCTCTGCTCACGCTTTCAGTCATGTCACATACCAAGTGGAATGTGAACTGTTGCACCATGTCTGACAGCACGTGGTCTCAGTAGATCTCATGAAGTCAGGACCGATTCCTTGAACCAGTGCCACACCATTCCCTAGAGATTTCTGCAGCACTAAATAATATTACAACCGCCCCCTCCCCACCCCCGCCCATACACAAACACTCCTAGTAACTCATGAACAGTGAGTAGAAATTAATCAGCCACTCACCTGAAAGTAGTTGATGATCTTTTTAGTTAGCTTTGGTGTGGATGCCCCATTCTGTTAAACATCACATTAATGGTGCAGCCTGAATGTTGCCTAGATCTGCCGACACCACATACTTTCGGCACATGCTTTCTTTGTTAGTTCCAACACCCTCTCCAAAATGGCATCTAGGCATCCAGCACCAGAAGTGGTCGCATGTACAGTGACTCCTGTTTTGGATCCAAAACAGCATTTGTAATGTCAAAATGTGGGTACTGACCATCCGAACTTTGCAGCATATCTACTGTAGTTCCTCCACTATATTTAAACTCAACTTGCTTTTAGCAACCATCTTGGCTGTCCCGTATCAACCCTTGGTTCTCCAAAAGAGAATTAATTTTATCCTTGACAGTGATCACCAATAGTTTGCCCATCTCTGACATTAGATTGATGTTACACCTTTTTTTTTCTATTTTGTTTTAAAAACATCTCCATTTGTTTTATGAGGTTGTCCACTTTGGCAGCAGAATGTTATTTCAATGGAGAGACACTGCGGAATGCTGCAGTACAGAACGATCAGGGTGTCCTTGTACATGGACCACAAAAAGTTACTATGCAGGTAGAGCAAGTGTTTCGGAAGGCAAATGGAATGTTGACCTTTATGCAAAGGGAAATCAAGTATAGAAGTAGGGAAATCTTGTAACAACAGCGCACTGGTGAGATCACACCCAGAGTACTGTGTGTAGATTTGGTCACCTTGCTTAAGGAGGGACATACTTGAGTTGGAGGCAGTTCAAAGAAGATTCACTCCTGATGACTCCTGGGCTGAAGGGCTTGCCTTGTGAGGAAAGATTGGAGTTTAGAATAATGAGAGGTGATTTTATTGAAACAGAAAAGATTCTGAGGGGGTTTGACTGGGGAAATGCTGAGCAGATGTTACTTTTGTGGGTGAGTCTAGAACTAGGGGGCACAGTTTACAAATATGTGGTCTCCTAATCAAGATGGAGATGAGGGAGGAATTTCCTCTTCCCAGAGAGTTGTTAGTGTTTGAAATTCTTTCCCCCATGAACAATGGAGGTTGGGTTGCTGCTTATTATGTTCAAGGCTCTGTCGGAGGATGGAACAGACTCGATGGGCCAAATGACCTCCTTTTGCACTGCAGAGATTCTATGAAAAATCCACTGCATCTCTTTCCAGGCCTTCTTTGCAAAGGCACATTGCGGCAGGAGGGGAGTCATAATCTCTTCCCCACCACAGCCACCATGAGGACAGATGTCTTCTGATGTCAGCCTACATCTGGCTGTGTGTGTGTGTATGTGCGTGTGCTACAGATCATTCAGGGAGACTGAGTTGCCGTGGCAACATACACTTTTGCATGCATGTTGTAATCTGGAGTTCAGGATAATGAGATAGTTGAGGCTTCAACTTTCTTTCCATCACATGGCTGACCATCAATCTCTCCTGCCCATACTCAACCTGTTTGGCCACATTATGAACTCATCTTCCTTGACCATCAGGTCTGGGTTTGTGTGTGTGTGTGTGCATGTGCGTGCATGTGTCTTGTGTGTGCGTGCATGTGTTGTGTGTGTGTGTGTGCATGTGCGTGCATGTGTCTTGTGTGTGCGTGCGTGTGTTGTGTGTGTGTGTGTGCATGTGTGTGCATGTGCGTGCATGTGTGTTGTGTGTCTTGTGTGTGTTGTGTGTGTGTGCATGTGTGTGTTCTGTGTGTGTATGTGTTGTGTATGTGTGTGCGTGTGTTGTGTGTGTGTGTTTGTATGTGTGTGTGTGTGTGACTCAAGCCTCGAGCTCCTGGCTCTGAGGCAGAGAGCCTACACATTGTGCCCTCTTTCATGTATGAGAGTAACCAAAAATAACTTGTCGCCTGTGTTTTGTTCTCCTTTGCTTTCACTCACGTTAACATTTTCTCAATGCCTCTAGGCTGATTGAGCCTGTGGACTGATAACGTGGAACTCATGAATGCAAACCCACGGTTTATAAGAGAGTGGCTGGAAACATTATCATTGTGATATCAGGAGAGTATTCCATATTTTCTGTAACTATCAATGGTAGTCAGGCAGGCAGGAAACTATTCTTATCTGCATGTTTTAGTGTGCAGAGACAAATCAATGGTTGCATATTTCACAAGCACCCTCAGATTGCACATTTCAAGTGCAACGATTCTTCCAGTATGTTCCTATTGTAAGAGGACTGTGTTCTTGTAAGATGCTAACGGCCAGGCCTGGCCCTGCAAGCAGCTTTCTTCTCACTCTATTTAAAGGTATTTTGCTTGCAAAAAGCAGATGCAAGCAAGTGCATTGCTCTTCACACCTTGACATTGGAGCTTTTATATTTTTACCCTCTGTTTGATAGAAATATTAGTCGTGTGAAAAATTGTGATACCTAACATAACCACAGGTATAGAGTTGTGGACTTTGCCATTGAGCAAATGTGATATCTGTGGCTTTTTCAAGCCCTCTGATATTAAGCAACACTGCCTCCTTCTAACAGCCATCCACAGCTGTGTAGCCGCTTATTGTTTTTCAGGTTTTTGACTTTGCTCGCTTTGGTGTTTTTAGTTCCCTTGTTCACCCCGTCCATATCAGCAATATGACCCTTTAGTCTGACAAACTGCCACGCCAGCTGCAACAGGGGATATAAAATGGGGAGGTGATGGCCTTGTGGTATTATCACTGGACTATTAATCCAGAAACTCAGCTAATGTTCTAGGGACCCGGGTTCGAATCCCACCATTGCAGATGGTGGAATTTGAATTCAATTTTAAGAAATCTGGAATTAAGAATCTACTGATGACCATAAAACTATTGTCGATTGTTGGAAAAACCCATCTGGTTCACCAATGTCCTTTAGGGAAGGAAATCTGCCGTCCTTATGTGGTCTAGCCTGCATGTGACTCCTGAGCCACAGCAATGTGGTTGTCTCTCAACTGCCCTCTGAACAAGGGCAACTAGTGATTCTGGAGGCTCAGGTTGTGGGTCCATCCCTGCATAGCTTCATACTCCTGCAAACCTGCATTTTAGTTAAATAACACAGCCGATACTGGAAATCTGAAAGCAGAAAGTGCTGAAAATACTCAGCCGGTCTGGCAGCTCTGTTCTGAAGAAGAAGCATATTCAACTGGAAAGCTTAACTCAGGTTCTCTCTCCACAGATGCTGCCCAAACTGCATTTTAGTACAGTAGATTAAAATGTAATTCTAACATAGTTCACTGGAGATGCTACACTCTGAGATGACTGCAAACGTGTTTAATTGCTATATATACATGTATGCAGGTTTGTAAAATGGCACATTTGTTAAACAGAATTGGTTCTGGTGGCTTTTTATTCCTTTGCAGCTTGTATTGTTGCCTTATGCTGCTCTTAAGTGACATTGGGACAAGCATCCCCTTTTCATAGAATCATAGATTCCACACAGTGCAGAAGGAGGCCATTCGGCCCATCGGGCCTGCACCAACAACAATCCCACCCAGGACCTATCCTCTTAACCCCACGTATTTACCCTGCTAATCTCCCTGACACTGAGGCTGGAATTTTACCACCCCGCCTGCCACGGGAATCGGAGCGGGCGAGGGGCGGTCAAAGGAAAGGTCCGTTGACGTCGGGGAGGATTTTATGGTTTTGGGACGAGCGAGACCGTAAAATCCCACCCTAAGTGTTAATTTAGCATGGCCAATCCACCTAACATCTGTGTGGGAGGAAACTGGGGCACTGGTTAGTTTTGTTTAGTTTTGTTTGAAATGTATTGTTCTATAATTCAGTATACAATGTGAATATTGTTTAGACCGCATGTTTTGTCTTTAAAAGCAAAACCAGGCAACTTTATCCCTTTCCTCAAGATATGGATCTGTCAATAATGTAGAGTTTGCATACGACAGATTAGCACAAGGGCATTGATCTTTGGGTTATGGCATATTCTATGCATTTTTTAAACTTGATTTTTGGTGAAATTTGCTCAATGCTGCATGCTCGTGAGTTCCAAGAGTTTAAACACAGGCTATACTTTATAACTTGTTGGAGATTAGTGCAACTGATTTGGTAAGAGGTGACTCAACAGCAGTTCAAATGGAAACAAAATGCAGATAGTTTGGCAACCAAATGATTCAAACAGCCAAGATTTTAATTATCTCCATTGAAACATCTGAAGTTTGTCACAGGGGTACTTAACCCACTTTGCATTGTACAGAATTGGGGTTCTTCTGTTGTCACTGATTAAGCTTTCAGTGTTTTATTTCAAATGTTGATTAATAATTAAGTCTGCAAAAATGCTTTTAAATTGATTGGATATATATAGACATAGGAAGGAGGAGAGATTCCGTTTGGGAACACTGGCAAAGGGGTTTGATTTTTTTTTTGCTTATCTTTTGAAAAAAAAGCCACCATCTATCATTATGAATAAAAGTTGCTGTGAATTTTTTGTTTTAAATCTATTATCTACCCTGTCCAGATCTGGAATATCAATGCCTCTTGAAGCCTTTTTTTTTTGGCTGTGATGTGTGATGTTGTCTGAATTTCGTCTGCCTTTACTTCCTGTGCTTCTCAAACCTTCATTTAAGCTTTGGCCACTTGTAGATTTACTGACTGCGTGGCACAGCTAGACTTCCATTGATGCCCTAGGGCAAGCAGTGCCATTGGCTGCTACCTGCATTGGTATCGTTGAAGAATGCCATGGAGTAGCAGTTCATGGCCCATGGTGTTGCCTGACAATTTCTCCCCAAAATTTCTCCAATACCCTCCTTATCAACCTGCCACCTTCCAACTGAAATACCCGCCTCAGGGGTCGGGGGGCAAAGTCCCGGCCAGAGTTATTGACAAGCATTAAAAGGAAAATAAAAACAAAGTAGAATATAATAAAAGGATTGCACAATTGTCATCATTTTAGCATACAAATAATTGTAATATGTTGCCAAAAGCAGGTCTTCTTAATTTAATGCATAGAAATGAAAGGTCTACTACACTCTGCATTTTGTATTAAAGTCCATAGTTCAGATGTTGTCAGGTGGTGTTCAATGAATTCTCAATCATTTGCACATTATTTATGAGTTTTATATAGAAGGGGATTGGGCTGACTCGCAGTTTCTTTATCCCGTGTCTTATCTGAGGAATGGTCTTTTTCTGCCTGCCCCTGTTGGACCTCCACCTACATACCAAGGATTGACCGCAACCTGCTTAAATATAGTCCTTCATAACTGCATAACCATTCACTTTTATAGGAATGGTCTCGCCAGCGTATGTTTACTTTTATGTGATTGTGTCAGGAGAAGGTGGGATTCAAGAATTTTCCAGTGAAATCCAGGAAGAGCTTTGACCGCCTTTCAGCATTGGTTGTCTATTCTACAACTCATTGAATTCAAAACTTCTGGCCCAGTTGGTAGCACTTTCCATTCTGTGTCACAAGGTTCCAGGTTCAACTCCCTCTCCAAGGATTGAGCACAAAAATCAAGGGTGATATTTCGGTGTAGTACTGAGGGATTACTGCACTGTCAGAGGTGCCATTTTTTGGATGAGTGATTAAAGCAAGGACCAGTCTGCCTGCTTGGGTGAATGTAAAAGATCTCCCTCCCCTCGTTCCCTTTCTTTATTTCTCTCTCTATCTCTTCCGCCCTTACCCTTCCCCTCAACACTACTGTAGCCTCCTTATATTTCTTTGCATTCTTCAGTCCTTCCTTCCTTCCGTGACCTCGTGATAGTAGAGCTTTCAGTTACCTTGACTCAATTCTTTGAAACTTTCTTCCTAACGCTCTTCATTGTTCTCAAAGGCTTCATTCTTCTCATCAATTCTTCAGTACCCTGTCAATCTCTTTTATCTCCTGCGTAGAACACTTTCAGATACATTTTCAACGTTAAATATGTCATATAACTACAAATTGCTACAAATGGCTGAAGATTTCCAGCCATTATTTTATCACTGCCATTTCATTTGTAAGTTTAGTAAAACAAAAGTCCTGTATTCATAATGCTTTAGGATGGATTCAAGTTACATATAACACAGATGCTATGAGATTTTTCTTTACCTTAACTCATTCAATCAATTAAAATCTGGATTCCATATAATCTTCTGCAATTTACCATGATTGATTCCGATAGGAACATTTTGCAGGAGACAACAAAGGGGGAGTTTCCCTGGCAGCTTGGAGATGGGTTTGGAGTGTGAGGGGCACAGGGGCAGGAAAATGGCAAAAAAAAGGCTTTGGGCCACCTCCCCATTACATTCCCACCTCTTCACACTCTTACCAACAGCAACCACAAAGGGTTAGCAACCTGCATATTGGTGTGGGGAAGCCCATTAAGGTCATTGTGAAGGAATTTTCCATGGACTTTCCAACCTTCCCAGAGGAAATCTAGTCCCTTCAGGGTTCGAACTCAAAGGATTTTTGATTTGATTTGATTTATTATTGTCACATGTATTAGTATACAGTGAAAAGTATTGTTTCTTGTGCACTATACAGACAAAGCATACCATTCATAGAATATGTAAGGGAGTGGGAAAGGAGAAGTGCAGAATGTAGTTTTACAGTCAGAACTAGGCTGCAGAGAAAGACCAACTTAATATAAGGTAGGTCCATTCAAAAGTTTGATGGCAGCAGGGAAGAAGCTGTTCTTGAGTCAGTTGGTATGTTTTCCTCAGACTTTTGTATCTTTTTCCTGATGGTGGAAGGTAGAAGAGAGGAATGTCCTGGGTTGAGTGCACAGTGAGGGATCCCAGCCACTTGACATTTACCTGAAATCTGACCACTGTTTGCCAAAAACGGAAAGACGGCGATCGCCCTTAGGCACTGACCTGGATTGCAACAGCTCATGGGCCTGAAACTAAGGAGAATGAGAGATGACGATCTAATTGAAATCTCTGATTTTTTAAATGGTGCTTGAGAAAAGCTAGCAGCTGAAGCTAGAACAAGAGGTCACAGTCTCAGAGTAAGGGATCAACCATTTAGAATTGAGATGGGGAGAAATTTCTTCACTCAAAGGACTGGGAATATTTTGGAATTCTCTGCCTCAGAGGGTTGTGGATGCTCAGTTGTTGAGTATATACAAGGCTGGGATCAGTTGATTTTTGGACACTATGGTCGGGATTATACCGACTCACCCTGCCCATCGAAGGGCGGAGCGAGCCAGTAAAGTCATGTGAGAGCCTAGAAATCAGGATCACGCCCGACTTCTCGGCTCTTGCGATCTTACGAGAGCTGGATTTCCGGCAAGGAAAATTCCAGAAATGGGCGGGAGGATTAATAAATTGTGCTATAATATTTTAATCCTCATTACCATGTCTTTTGCAAGCCCGGCGCTGAATCGTCCGAGTTTGCTTGCCATTGTGGCCTCGCCGAGAGAGGTTCGCTCTGGCGAGGAAAACACCTGCTCCCCATGAACAGGGAACAATAGTGTTGCCTTGTCGGTGGAACCGGTGGGCATTGAGGCCCCCCCCAGGGGGGCTGAGGGCAAGAGTGGAGTGCCCCTTGGGCAGTGCCAGCTTGGCACCTTTTTAATGCCCACTGGGCAGCTTGGCACTGGCCACAGGTCTGTGCCAGGAGGTAGGACCTATGAGGGCGGGGCTTATGGGGGCCTATGGGGGAGCAGGGCCTATACGGGCGGTCCGGTCAGGGAGAGAGGGGGGGGGCCACGGCGCACTCTGCCTGTGATCGGATCGGGGAGGGTGGGGACCCGCTGCCACTCTGCAGCTCCAATCGGTGGGGAGGAGGGAGGGGGGGACAGTGCGATCGGTCTGAGTGGCGGGGCTGCATTTCCGGGTGGTGTAGGGCTCGCGATTGCCTGCAGGCCCCCGCGATTGCCGGGGTGGGGGGGGGAGGGGGCGGTGTTTGTTCAGGGTGCCTGCAGCAGCAGGGTCTGACAGCTACCTCACTGTCTGACAGACATCTGCTGTTGCTATTGGGCATGTGCAGAATCAGAGGTCTGCACAGGCTCAGTAGCTCCCTCTGCAGGCTGGCTGGTGATTAAGCCCAGTAAGAAGTTTAACAACACCAGGTTAAAGTCCAACAGGTTTATTTGGTAGCAAAAGCCACACAAGCTTTCGGAGCTCTAAGCCCCTTCTTCAGGTGAGTGGGAATTCTGTTCACAAACAGAGCTTATTCCCAGCAGAATTCCCACTCACCTGAAGAAGGGGCTTAGAGCTCCGAAAGCTTGTGTGGCTTTTGCTACCAAATAAACCTGTTGGACTTTAACCTGGTGTTGTTAAACTTCTTACTGTGTCTACCCCAGTCCAACGCCGGCATCTCCACATCATGATTAAGCCCAGCCCACTGCCTGCAGCAGCTAAAAATGGTCCAGCCCATATTTTCAATGTCTAAATCCGTAAGATTGGGAGTGAAAACTTGCCCAAAAATGGATCAGGAACTCTTCCATGTTCACACTAGCTGCACACTTAAAATAATTCTTGTAAAATTCCGCCCTAAGGCTGGGATTTTGTGGCTGTGCTTGCCCCAAAACTGGAAAATCTGCCCAAGGTCAACGGACCTTTATATGGTCCGCCCCCGCCCGCTATGGTTCCTGTGGTGGACAACGGGAAAAGTCCCCCCAGTGTGAATCGAGGGATAAGAGGACAATGCTGGAAGGTGTTGTTGAGCTAGAAGATTAGCACGGTCTTTATGATTGAGGGAGCTGGCAAGACAAAAGTTGACAGATTTTTGGGTGTTAAGGGAATTAAGAGATATGGGGATAATTCAGGAGAGTGCAGTTGAGGTAGATCAATCATGATCTTGTGGAATGGAAGAGCCGACTGCCACCCAGGCCCTATTCCCGTAATCCCACACATTTACCCTGCTAATCACCCTGACGTGGAGATGCTGGTGTTGGACTGGGGTAAGCACAGTAAGAAGTCTCACAACACCAGGTTATGGTCCAACTGGTTTATTTGGTAGCACAAACTTTCGGAGCGTTGCTCCCTCTTCAGGTGAGTGGAGAGTTGTTCACTCACCTGAAGAAGGAGCAATGCTCCAAAAGCTTGTGCTACCAAATAAACCTGTTGGACTTTAACCTGGTGTTGTGAGACTTCTTACTGTAATCACCCTGACAGCAAGGTCAACCCAACATGGCCAATCAACCTAACCCGTATATCTTTGGAGTGTGGGAGGGAACGGAGACCTGGAGGAAACCCACACAGACACGGGGAGAATGTGTAAACTCCAGACAGACAGTGACCAGAGGCCGGAATTGAACCCGGGTCCCTGGTGCTGTGAGGCAGCAGTACTAATTACTGTGCCACCGTGCCTACTCCAACACCAATTCCTTTGTTCTTATTATACAGTATAGTGTGTAGGCGGTAGAGTTTAGGATCGGCTAAAATATGTAGCATGGAGGATGGATAACTATCCAGAAACAGCTGGAAGTGACGAGCTAATGATGAGGGTTGTATCTGCAGATGAACTGCAATAGGTTGAGGTGACTGATATTGCAGAAGTGGACAACATACCTTTTGTGATGGTGAGGATATGAGTTCAGAAGCTCACCTCAGGGTTCAAGGGAATGTTGAGGCTGCAAAAAGTCCACGCAAAACTGGAACAATGATCAGGCAGGTAAATGGAGTTATTGGTGAGGAAGGGTTCCTGTTTTGTGTGGGTGCTCCTTCTGGTGTTTAGCTGTAGGACGTTCCAGTTCCGATGAAAGTGCGACAGTACAGGACCTATGGCGGAAAGGGATAAAGACAGGTGATGGGCTAATAAGTTATCAACTTCAATGTAAAAACCCACCCCATGTCTTTTGTTGGTGTCATCAAGGAAAAGCAGATAGAAGAGGAAGAGGAAAGGTGACACTTACATCCTTGGGGGACTTGAGTGTTAACTGTGCAATTGATGGACAGGAAACCATTACTAGTGGTTATAGTCAGTAAAGGAAGAGTGGAGCCACTGTAGAATTGGTGTGAAAGAAAAGCTTACAAGAGCTCCAGCATGTTTTAAGATGTGGAGAAAATCTGGTTGATCGGATATTTTTAAATTGTGAATTATCTGTTATTTGAGAACTCAATTTAAATACTGAATCTGTGTTGTTCTTCCACGCAGTTCTGAACAGTGAGCAATCACAGTTCCTCCAGGACCTAGTGGATCCAGTCTCCAAGTTTTTCCTGGCAAGTAATGTCATGCTCTTTTTCTAGAACATAGACATAGAACATAGAACAGTACAGCACAGAACAGGCCCTTCGGCCCACGATGTTGTGCCGAGCTTTATCTGAAACCAAGATCAAGCTATCCCACTCCCTATCATCCTGGTATGCCCCATGTGCCTATCCAATAACCGCTTAAATGTTCCTAAAGTGTCTGACTCCACTATCACTGCAGGCAGTCCATTCCACACCCCAACCACTCTCTGCGTAAAGAACCTACCTCTGATATCCTTCCTATATCTCCCATCACGAACCCTATAGTTATGCCCCCTTGTAATAGCTCCATCCACCCGAGGAAATAGTCTTTGAACGTTCACTCTAACTATTCCCTTCATCATTTTATAAACCTTTATTAAGTCTCCCCTAAGCCTCCTCCGCTCCAGAGAGAACAGCCCTAGCTCCCTCAACCTTTCCTCATAAGATCTACCCTCCAAACCAGGCAGCATCCTGGTAAATCTCCTCTGCATTCTTTCCAGCGCTTCCACATCCTTCTTATAGTGAGGTGACCAGAACTGCACACAATATTCCAAATGTGGTCTCACCAAGGTCCTGTACAGTTGCAGCATAACCCCACGGCTCTTAAACTCCAACCCTTAATAAAAGCTAACACACTATAGGCCTTCTTCACAGCTCTATCCACTTGAGTAGCAACCTTTAGAGATCTGTGGATATGAACCCCAAGATCTCTCTGTTCCTCCACAGTCTTCAGAACCCTACCTTTGACCCTGTAATCCACATTTAAATTAGTCCGACCAAAATGAATCACCTCACATTTATCAGGGTTAAACTCCATTTGCCATTTTTCAGCCCAGCTTTGCATCCTATCTATGTCTCTTTGCAGCCTACAACAGCCCTCCACCTCATCCACTACTCCACCAATCTTGGTGTCATCAGCAAATTTACTGATCCACCCTTCAGCCCCCTCCTCTAAGTCATTAATAAAAATCACAAAGAGCAGAGGACCAAGCACTGATCCCTGTGGCACTCCGCTAGCAACCTGCCTCCAATCCGAAAATTTTCCATCGACCACCACCCTCTGTCTTCGATCAGACAGCCAGTTACCTATCCAATCGGCCAACTTTCCCTCTATCCCACACCTCCTCACTTTCATCATAAGCCGACCATGGGGGACCTTATCAAACGCCTTACTAAAATCCATGTATATGACATCAACTGCCCTACCTTCATCAACACACTTAGTTACCTCCTCAAAAAATTCTATCAAATTTGTGAGGCACGAGTTGCCCTTCATGAATCCGTGCTGACTATCCCGGATTAATCCGCATCTTTCTAAATGGTCGTAAATCCCATCTCTAAGGACCTTTTCCATCAATTTACCAACCACGAAGTAAGACAAACCGGTCTATAATTACCAGGGTCATTTCTATTCCCTTTCTTAAACAGAGGAACAACATTCGCCATTCTCCAGTCCTCTGGCACCATCCCCGTGGACAGCGAGGACCCAAAGATCAAAGCCAAAGGCTCTGCAATCTCATCCCTTGCCTCCCAAAGAATCCTAGGATACATTTCATCAGGCCCAGGGGACTTATCGACCTTCAGTTTATTCAAAACTGCCAGTACATCCTCCCTCCGAACATCTACTTCCTCCAGCCTATTAGCCTGTAACACCTTCTCTTCCTCAAAAACATGGCCCCTCTCCTTGGTGAACACTGAAGAAAAGTATTCATTCATCAGCTCGCCTATCTCTACTGACTCCATACACAAGTTCCCACTACTGTCCTTGACCGGCCCTAACCTCACCCTGGTCATTCTTTTATTCCTCACATAAGAGTAAAAAGCCTTGGGGTTTTCCTTGATCCAACCCGCCAAGGACTTCTCGTGTCCCCTCCTAGCTCTCCTAAGCCCCTTTTTCAGCTCATTCCTTCTACTTTTAACTTGTTTTTGAGGCTGTGAATTCAGTGACGACTCCAGTCGCCAAATGCAAAAATAATTAGGATGACTGGAAACTTGATATAAAATTGCATTAGCGTCATCCTATATGTGTTGAGAAGAAATATTTCGCTTAATTTTGTTCATACCCATTCACTGATCTACTGAACCACACGCAGTGTTTTGATCCCAATTTGTGCAGAGCTGGCTGATTCCAACCACCAAGGCAGTTGACTCGCTCCAACTAATCTTCATGGTTCTAGGGTTTCCATTCCTAGTCCTTTCCTTGAAACTTCTCTTGGAAACATGCGTCAGTGGTGCAAGGACATCAGCTGTGACGTTTCCTTGATTGAAAACTGTCTAGCCTTGTTGTTAAGGTTCACACATTTCCCATAGTAAGAAGTCTTACAACACCAGGTTAAAGTCCAACAGGTTTATTTGGTATCATGAGCTTTCAGAGTGCTGCTCCTTCATCAGGTGTGTCACCTGATGAAGAAGCAGTGCATCGAAAGCTCGTGATACCAAATAAACATGTTGGACTTTAACCTGGTGTTGTGAGACTTCTTACTGTGCTTACCCCAGTCCAACCCCAGCATCTCCACATCACATTTCCCACAGAAAGTAGGCCATAGAAACTGAATGAGAAAATTAGTAGGTATAAAGTTGAGTTTTAATTTCTGCATTTTTGTTCCAGGAGGTCAATGATGCTGCTGTTAATGATAACCTGGGGAAGGTGGAGGATGCGACCATGGAAGGTTTAAAGGAGATGGGAGCTTTTGGGTTGCAAGTTCCTGTTGAATTTGGGGGTTTGGGACTCAGCAATACTCAGGTAATGGCTTTATCAACAGCTGACCTTTCCTTGTAGAATAGATCTAGGCAGACATATCTATAACCAACTTCAAACATAGAATACTGCAGGGCAGGGGTGTTTCAATTCAATTCTCATTTATTCTACTTTTAAAAAGGTTCAAAGTAGTTTAAAAATATTCTAAAATTGAAAGTTTATTAATTAGTGTCACAAGTAGGCTTACATTAACACTGCATTGAAGTTACTGTGAAAATCCCCCAGTTGCCGCACTCCGGCGCCGACCTACACTGAGGTAGAATTTTAGCCTGGCCAATGCATCTAACCAGCACATCTTTCGGACTGTGGAGGAAACTGGAGCACCTGAAGGAGACCCACGCAGACACGGGGAGATCATGCGGACTCCGCACAGACAGTGACCCAAGCTGGGAATCGAACCCAGGTCCCTGACGCTGTGAGGCAGCAGTGTTAACCATTGTGCCATCGTGCTGCCCCTTTACGTGAATTAAAAGCCTGTTATCTTTGCTAAAACTTTGAAAATATTTTTAAAAAGGAAGTGGAGAGGGATAAACCCCAACTCGCAATTTTAATTTATAAGCAGGCATATTTTAAATTGCATTTGAATTAAGATTGCATCGTCATTCCATGTTCTAACAAAAGGCTTGATTTTCCATGTTTGCTCTGTTAAGATAGATGTGGTGCATGTTGTCGTTTGGGTTATGAATTGTTCCATAATGTCGTCCTGCATGGGTTCATTTCCTCCATCCATCCTTCCAGCAGTGTACATGTACAAATGAGATGAAAATGATAGGGTGGTTAGAAGATTTTGGGATTCCTGTGAGATGTTGAAATGACACCACTCAATGTAACCTCCATCCAGATAAATGAGCCATTATATCCGCTTGTCAGAATCAACAGAGCCTGACAGAAGTGCTCCTCAGCAAGGTGCCTACCACTTTCAAAAATCTTGCCCAAAGCTCAGGTCTACCTACATGTTTGGGCGGCACGATGACACAAGTGGTTAGCACTGCTGCCTCACAGTGCAGGGACCCGGGTTCGATTCCCGGCATGGGTCACTGTGTGGAGTTTGCACGTTCTCCCCATGTCTGCGTGGGTTTCCTCCAGGTGTTCCGGTTTCCTCCCACAGTCCAAGGATGTGTGGGTTAGGTTGGTTTGGCCATGCTAAATTGCCCCTTAGTGTTGGGGGATTAGCAGGGTAAATATGTGGGCGGGATTGTTGTTGGTGCAGGCTTGATGGTGCGAATGGCCTCCTTCTGCAGCATAGGGATACTATTGCATTGTGTAGAGAGTTCTTTATATGCTTTGGGGAGATAGTGAAATGGACTTTAAGCTGACAAGGCAGAATGCAGAGCACTGCTCAACGTTGGCCTTTATGCAGTAAAAGGTGGACGAGAGCAGCGTGGGTTTACCTTGTGTCAAATCTTCTGTATACTGTCGAGATGGAGGGAGAAAGAGGAAAAGGGAAACACAAGATAGGCGCAGGCGAAAGTATCTAAATTGGTGAATTGAATTAAGATATCAGTGATGGGGAAGGGGGAGAGGTGGAGGATTATTGGAGCAGAGTCAGAACCTTCCCGGAGCCCCAACTATTTTGTTTGCTTCTGATTGTCTTCATCCTTCCCGTTTTCCTGCTTCTAATTATTATGATAAGTCCACAAAAAAGTGGAAAAGAGCTAAGAATGGGTGTGGATTACCCAAGGTGAGTAACTAGATAGATCCAGCTCCAGAGATTAATGATAAATTGGTTCTTGAATGTACTGGAGTAGTTTCAGGTACAATAACAAGTAGATGTGTTGGAAGGCCAAAGACTTAGAAGAGGATGAAGCTTTAATGTGTTGCTTCAAGTAAGGCCTGGGAGAGATGTTCCACAGTAAGAAGTCTCACAACACCAGGTTAAAGTCCAACAGGTTTATTTGGTAGCAAAATCCACTGGCTTTCAGAGCGCTGACCCTTTGTCAGGTGAGTTCTGTTCACAAACAGGGCACATAAAGACACTAACTCAATTTACAAAATAATGACTGGAATGCGAGTCTTTACAGGTAATCAAGTCTTAAAGGTACAGACAATGTGAGTGGAGAGAGCGTTAAGCACAGGTTAAAGAGATGTGTATTGTCTCCAGACAGGACAGTTAGTGAAATTTTGCAAGTCCAGGCAAGTCGTGGGGGTTACAGATAGTGTGACATGAACCCAAGATCCCGGTTGAGGCCGTCCTCATGTGTGCGGAACTTGGCTATCAGTCTCTGCTCAGCGACTCTGCGCTGTCGTGTGTCGTGAAGGCCGCCTTGGAGAGGCAGACGAAGGGGCAGCGCTCTGAAAGCTAGTGGATTTTGCTACCAAATAAACCTGTTGGACTTTAACCTGGTGTTGTGAGACTACTTACTGTGTCTACCCCAGTCCAACGCCGGCATCTCCACATCACAGAGATGTTCCATACAGAGTTTGCTGGTGAAAGATTAGAGAATCTTTGAAGCATGTTGCTATGCATGAGAAATGTGCAGGGCTATGGGAAGAAGGCCAGGAAGTGGCAATAGATAAATTACTGCTTTGGAGAGCTACATGACGGGCCGGATGGTCACCTTCTGTGATTCTGTGATGACTTGTCAATCCTTTTCAAAAAAAAGGTGGTCAATGTGACAGTGTCCAAGTGAAAAGGGAACTGCACCAAATCCATTAATTTGCCCATCCTCAAAAGAAGATTGTTTTTGTTTTGAGCTGTGGGGGGGCAGTGCGCACGCACCGATCTCCCCACTGACAGATCGGTGCACATGCAGTGGCCCGCTCAGCGAGCTGATTCTAGCCTTTCCAGCAGCATGAACCTCCCCCCAACTCCCCCTCCCTCCTGAAACCCCGAGGCACTCTGTGGAACACAAGTGCCGGAAAATCGTGAAACTAAGTCCACCCAAAAAACAGGCAGAAAATTCTCCCGTTTTCCCGCCCGTTGGGCACTTAGTTATTTTTTGGGAGAATCTGGCCAATATCTTTCCTTAAATAAGGGGACCACAACTGTACACAGTATTCTAGATATGGCTTCACTGGTATCTTGTACATTTGTAGCAATAGCTCTTTACTTTTAGACTCTAACCCCCTTGAAATAAAAGCCAGAATTCCAATTGTCCTCCCTATTACCTTCTGTACCTGTATTGGTGGGGTAACCGAGGTGTCTTAACTTCAGACAGTACAACACTCATGAAGCCAGTGTTTCAGTTTAAAGATGTAACTTTATTTCACCAGTGGCTGCTAGGCGACCACCAAAATGGTCAGGGTAGCTATGAGATGGAGCAGCTAGATCTCTCTGATGAAATCTGACTTTTCCAATTCAAAACAGAACAATTATAGGTTTTCTTATCAATTACTCCTGCCTTTCATTAGCTTAGAATCAATCATCTTCAATATACACAAATCAACATTAATACCTGTTATAAATTCTAGCCAACTGCATCTTACCCTCTGGCATAATGGCATTTTATTAGTCTGTAAAATCCAGAATAATCATAGAAACCCTACAGTGCAGAAGGAGGCCACTTAGCACATCGAGTCTGCACCAACAACAATCCCACCCAGGCCCCATCCGTGTCACCACACATATTTGCCCTGCTAATCCCTCTAACCTACGCATCCCGGGACACTAAGGGGCAATTTAGCATGACCAATCAACCTAACCCACACATCTTTGGAGTGTGAGAGGAAACTGGAGCACCCGGAGGAAACCCACGCAGACACGAGGAGAACATGTAAACT